>NC_056726.1:483049792-483273472 GCF_019279795.1 Protopterus annectens | reverse complement strand
GCTTAGCAAGTGCCGAGTCGGAGCCGAGGGATCGGCTCCGAACCCATCAAGCAAGAAAGAAGGCGAGAGAAGACAACTAACATGGAACGTTATGGTAGGTACATAACTTCTTATTTTGTTTTAATATAATTAAGATATAGCTTTTGCAGTTTTAGAGGTTATTAGTTGCTCTTTCATTTGACTCTGACTCTAAATTTGAAAAGGGTTTAACAGTGAATGTTTTTCTTGCTTTGTAGGAATTTGTGAGCAAAATAGTAGACACGATTTATCAAGCTGGCTATAGCAACAATCAAGCCTCTGTGAAGTACTTAATAGAATGGACTATCATTTTACTTCTGCATTCCTACCCACAGTTCCTTGACATGTTTTGGAATTGCTTTTCCTATGTGAGTAATTATCATGTTTTTTTTTTATTTTTTTATTTTTAATTGCTGTCCTGGGATGTATCTTAGCCACCTGGAGAGAAAACCTATAACATGATGTAGTATAGTGAGAATGGCATTTGTAAACTTACTGCAAAATAATTTATTGAAACGTGTACATTCTGCACAGTGATCATGACCTGTTTTGGTGGAAGGATTTGCCTGGCCATTGAACCACCCAGCTTTGTTGTTTTGGAGCCTTGTGCTTCTGGTATGACCTCCTTTAGCTCACATGTATTGGTGAGAGGCAAAAGAAAGAATACTACACAAGAAAAGGCCCCATGACAGTCTGAAGTCAGTCTAAGAAGGCCATACCTAGATTAGGGCAACTGGTGCCAAGCCTAAGGATGGTTTCCATCAGATCCCTCTTGGCTGGACTATCCATGTAACCTGGAGTAGCAAAGCTTGACATGATTGTTGTCAGATCCTGTGCCAGTCAGATGGTAGGCCAAAGTGGGATGGATTCATAAAGCCTAGATCCTGGATAGAGAATCTAAAGGGAAGTGGAACGTGAATCCATGGAAACGGTAGGAGCTTGAGATGGTGCAGGATATGTAAATGTATCTTCTACATGTAGTTGGACCTTGTTCTTTACATGTTTGTTTTGGAACCAGATTTGCCTCTCAGATGTGGTTGCTCTATATATGTGGAGATGCTCCTCATGAGAAGTTACAAGCATGTTTGAAGATACTTCCAAATTTTCAGTTGAGGTCCACTAATTTTGTATTTTTTTCCTTAATGAAAGAGATACCTCATACCAGCAGCTATGAGTCAGAGAGAGGAAGACAGTAGCAGTTTTTGGTGCCTAAGACCAAACATCTGTATGGCGTATTCATCCTTTTTGAAGATGGATGAGGTACTTGAGAGTACAGCATAACAATTCTGAAGTCTCATTTTGAGACTTCAGCAATGGTGGAGAAGAATGGAGTTACTTGGAGTGGTATGACTATGAGCAACAGCCTCCTGCTCTTGAATTTGACTTGTAAGCTGTTAACATTCTGTGCAAGCAGTGTTTTGTCCATAACAAACACCATGTTCAGCCATACAAAAATGTTCATAACTGTACCTGGCACCAGAGACTCTTGAATCCTAAAGTTTAATGATCTGCTTTGTGGTGGTGCCATCAGACCTAAGGACACATATTCTGGACAGTGGTAAAGCGGGGGGGGGGGGGGCAAAGCTTTCAACTGTTTACCATTTAGTTGATGAATGCAATTCACTGTGCAGGGCATTGGGTAGCTAGATGTAGGAGAGCCAGGCCAGTGAGGGTAGCCTATGAACAGAGACTTATTTGTGAGATGAGATCCATTCATCAAATCTTATTGCAATGAAATTGTGACAGTGTTTTAAATTATGCTGAGGTTATTGAGTCATAATGGTGGATATTCAAGATTTCCATCACTGGGCATGTGAAGTGGGATACTGGTCACCATCTTTAATGGGCGGGGAGTAGAAGTTATGCTCCATTTATATCAAGGTCACATTCCTTGGCTGCCCAGAAAAAGTCTAGCAAGATTGCTGGAGAGGAGACTCAGGCCTGCAGGCAAACCTTATATTCAAGAGAAATCATACAGATTCTTTCTAGTCATGGAAAAGTGGACCATGTCTTTTCCCATCTGTTGTCATGTAAGGCATTGTGAGTGTTTGCTAATCCACTCTACAGTTGTTTTGCTGACTTGGAGAAGGCTCAGCATGTGAGTTGTAAGGTATTGCAGGAATAAACAATAACTAGACAAAACAAACTCATCTGAGCTTCAACTAGATAAGAGTAGAATGTATTTTGCTGAGGGCCAGGACAAGCCCCTTCCACCCCACCTCACCTTACACTGTCTTCAGATGTATGCGGAGTTGCACAAACCCGAAGGAAAAAGAAAAAACAAACTTAGAAGCACTGCTAGTGCACAAACAGATGCAACATTGCCAGTGATTCCCTATGGAGAACTGCAATTCATGAGTTATATATTGTGGAATTCTATTTAGTGAATTGAAACCTTTTCACTTTACTCTCATCTAAGAGTAGTGAAGCCACTTTTGTTACTGCTGAGTACTGTCCATTCCATTTATGTAAACAGTGAGAGTTGTCTGTGCAGCAAGTCAAATTCATTGAAGGTGCATGTTAGGCTCTATTCAGGATGTTTCCTCTTTCTACTTCTGTTAGCAATTTTCAAAACTGGGAGGGTGTCTAGATGAAATTATTTCCTGTGTCTTTTTCTTCCTAGTGCCTGCTTAACATCAGCTTTCCACCTTTGAGTGCCATCATCTAGGAAAGGAGCCATCATCCAAGTAATCACTAACATTTTTTGTTTACCTTCAACCATGTTAACCCTGTAGCAGCTGGGATGTGTCAAACCTGGGTGATGCACACTCATGTACATGTGTATATCCCTTATTTTGAATGTATCCTTAGCTTTGTGTGACACATGTGGGCGCACAGGCTCCACCAGGTTTTCAGCTTGCAGTGGACTGAGCTGAGATCCACCCACCCCACCCCCACCACAAAGCATTGGTGAGCTGGTGACAATGACTCACTGTGGACCTCTCTAACTTTGTTGCTTCAGTTCCTACACTGCTAACTAAATGTAGGTTATCTGGTTCACAAGCAAGACTTTATCTCTGTGGACCAGCATATCTCTGTTGTTCACTGCTGATATAGTTTATCCGCCATAACTGTGGCCTCTTGATTGACTTATTTGATTTATGATGAATGTAGAGTGGCTAGGTTAAGACTTGTCGCTTCCAAATTTGGGGATGTGGTATTCGTCTGAAAAAAAAAAAGGCTTGTCTGTTTCAGTAGTTTGGGAGAACAGCTATCCTTACTGGATGAATTTGGGAGAACAGCTATCCTTACTGGATGAATTTAAGTACCTACAGGTTTTGTTTCATGAGTAAGGGTGAGAGGGATCATGAAGTGTAAGAGTAGATTGGTGCAACAAATGTAATCTTGTTGACTTGATCTGGGATGGTGAAACAGGTAAAGCTTGCAGTTTACTAATTAGTCTACATTATGTTCCTCTTCTGTGGGAACAAGCACTCTGTCATATCCAAAAGTGATTAGGCTGCATGTACATGCTGCAGAGATGAGTTTTATCTGTAGGGCCACTTCATTTACTCTTTGTGGCAGGATGAGAAACTCCATTTTCTGACAGGATCTCACATTAGAGCTGCTACCACTGTTGCTCAAGTGGAGCCTATTTGACTGGTTTATGTATCTTATAAATGCCTCTCATATGGCTTCCCTTGCAAGTTTTTCTCGCATAGCCCTTTGAATGTAGCCATATCACAGACCTAGGGTGTGTTAAAAGGATCTTTATTCATTGGCTCACCTTGTGACCTTCTAAGGATGGGCTGGAATCTGCGGCTAAGGAAACATATTTGGTCTTCTCTGTTTTGCTGCTGCCACTGCAGCCAGAAACATATTTGGTCTTCTCTGTTTTGCTGCTGCCACTGCAGCCATTTCCAGGAGAAGTGAAGGGAAATGAAAGCAAAGTACATTTAATATTTATTTTTCTTTTTTTTACCTCTTATTACTTCCTTAGGGCAGAGTAGCAAGATTTGTCTGACCCAGCCCAAGTAGCAGTCGGATTAGAAACCTCACTCATGTTTTAACCCCAATTGCATTTCCGTATTTTATCTAAGATCATTCTTGGCTCACCTTTTCACCAGGGCAAGTACCCATTCATATTATACTGGCTGGTTCTCTTAGTGTACCAGTCAAAGACAGAATTGCACTGATTCTGTTGTGGTTTTGTAGTTCCAGATTGTCTGAAGTTCCAGAAACAATCTGATTCCTGTACTCTGAGAATCTTATGTGTTCTGACGATGGCTGTATACACTGTTCCTTCTGTCCCTGGTTTCAGTTCCCCTCAAACTTTCTCACTTTTCACTCATCCTATTGTGCCTGTTTCTACACTAACATAATTGTGTTTGTGTTGCTTAATACTTGTACCATTAATCACACAACATGAATTGTGTGGAAGATTTTCAGATTTCTTTGCATAAATCTGTTTGTCTGCAATAGTTTATTCATGCCACATTGAACAGAAATGTACCTTCTGATACTGTCCCTAACCAAATGCCCAGATTTGTTTTAATATTTGAGTTTATGAACAGTTCCCTTTAGTTGCAAAAACGCATTGTCTTTGTTTCACCAAGTTGGACAGTTTTTCTTTATTCTTAAAAGCATTAATTTTGTTTTCACTGTCTTTAATGTAGGTGTTCAGTTCTTGTTTTTTCTTGTTCATTTTACTCGTGTGTGGTTGGACTTTTATAGCATCTGAGATGGTATCATCTAATTAAGCAGCTACGTTATTACTTTGAGCTTTGTAGATTTTGGCTAGTTGACTGGTTCCTAAGTCTGTTACTTCAACTGTTGATGCAGTCACTGTTCATTACATAGTAACTCCAGACAGACTACTGAAGCTAGCACCGTTCCTTATAGTTGGCTTAATGGTATTCAGATGTAGACATCTTCATTGCTCTTCCTATTTCTGGACTCTTTCTGTTCTTGACTTTCTCTTATCAACTGAACATGACAAGCAAATGTTTATTCATATTGTTCTAGTTAAACTGATATCTTCAGGTAAGTTAGTTTAGTTTATACACTGTAGGTCTGAGCTTTTGTAGGTTTGAGCTTTATATATTCACCCTCTGGTCTTTACAAGAATGGCACCATGTTGTAAAACTTGTTTAATTTCTGGTTTTGTAGGACTTTAACAAGGCTTCCATTCTGTCTGCATTTTCCTTCTAATGTCCTGTATACAAAGTCTCAGTGCAGTCTATTCACTTTTCTTACACTTCTGTGCCTTTTTTACATTAACTTTGTAGGAGTTCAAACTTTATTTCAGTTATTGTACAAAACTTCTTTTTTTGTATTCATTTTCCCTTTTAACCTTTGTTTCATAAGCTGGACAAAGTATCTTGCTTTTGTTTCAAGAATGTAATCTGTTTGACGACTTTGCTGTCACAAACAAAAGTTTGCATGGGGTTCTGTGTTTTATTCGCAGTCTCTTAGATTTGTGCTTTTACCAGCACATTTCATTCTATAGATTCTGGTTCTTTTTTGTGATAACAATAGCATCATCTATAGTTTCCAGGTCATGTAATATTTTCTGTTTGTCACTCTAAAAATGTACCCTGATCTGGATTCTGCACGATTTCTGTTTTGCCCTGATCTGGATTCTGCACGATTTCTGTTTTGCCCTTCAAGTTCAACCACCAGTTGTTTTTACTCTTTTCTAGTCTTTTTTGAACTTTACTAAGGTAGACTCCTTTGTGTTTTGAATTGTCTTAGTTTCATTTTATGTAGATTTTTGGCATACATTGAGGAGATTCTGATATATGATGATATATAATGATACTCATAATCTGTTTTTGCCTGAGATTGATATCTGGCGGAGGTATTTGGATGATTGCTGGATGGTGTAGAGATCTGACATTGAGTATCTCCGTGAATTTATGGAATATTTAAATGACAATAAATGGGGAATACAATTTACTATTACCCATGACCAGAACTCCATAATGTTTTTGGATATTTTGGTCACAAGAAATCAGGATAATACCTTGAATACTGAAGTATATAGGAAGTTTCCCCAATATAACACCTTACTCCATGCCTCCAGCTACCATCCAAAACATATAGCCAGAAACATTCCTAAATCACAGTTTATTAGAATCAGACGTAATTGCTCGGATGATGTTAGTTTTAAACATCATTCTCAGGATCTATACCATAGATTCATGAATAGGGGCTACAGTTCAGGGTATGTTACCATGGCCCAAAACCATGTTTCGGGTCTACGTAGACATGATCTATTGACATATAAGAAGAAACCTTTGTCAAAAAATATATTATGTTTCACTACAACATTTGGTAGAAATACTAATAGATTTATGGACATAATTACGGACAATTGGAACATATTGAAGGCGGATGGTAATATTAATACGATAATTCCCAATGTATGTTCTTTTTCTTTTCGTAAAGGAAAAAACCTAGCAGCACATTTCAATCATTACAAACATCATTCTGATTCTGTACTACCTCAGTTATATCAGACCACCATTATGGGTGACAAACTTATTGGCTGTTTCCCTTGTGGTCATTGCATTAACTGCAAACATATTCTGAAATCAAAAGAATTTAGTAGTAGAAATAGTAGCACAGTATATGACATTCGATTTTTTGCCAACTGTAACACTGACTGGGCTATCTATATGGCTTGTTGTAGTTGCCACTCTTTTTATATAGGTCAGACCTCTCGGCCTTTCAGGTTACGTATGTCAGAGCACTTGAGTGACATTAAATGCAAAAGAACTACCAATGCTTTATATAAACACACACTCAAACATCAAACAGCTAAATTTCATTTTATTATTATTGATAAACTCATTGGTGATCAAACCCATAAATCTGGTTGGCACCATAAACTTGATACAAAAGAAAAGAAATGGATTACCAAACTTGGTGCCCTATTTAATCCAGGGCTTAATGAATATTTATGAGTTAAATTCTTGTGATGTCTAAATATTACTTAGTGTAACATGAATATTCATGAGTTTAATGACTATGATGTTTCTTGTCAGCCAATCAAATGTTTTGTTTTACTATATAAGACTTTTTTCACTTGGTAAGCTTTTTTCTGTTATACACTGAAGAAGGCCAGGTTAAATCCAGGCCGAAACCGGTCTGTTAAATTAAGCTTTTTATGAAGTCTTAAGTACTTTTAATAAACTACATTTTTTCATGGCTCACTTGTTGCTGGCTTAGTTTTTTCTTTATGACTTTCTTGAAAACCATGAGCAACTGTTTCCACTTCTGCTAGCTCATTTTGTAATGGTCTATTTGTAATAGTTTCTGTTTTCTAAAGCCATTTCTGTAGTTTTACAGTCTTTTTTTGTCTGTGTTTACCAATAGTGTCATGTGGTTGTGGATTTTGTAATCTTCCGTTTTTAGTTAAAAGGCTTCTGCTACCTTTTGCACTTCCTTGATCTCCCTTGAGAGCTCAAACTTCTCTGAAACCATGCTTGTTCTAACACCACAGCATAGCATTAGTTTTTAATTTCTGAACTAGTGTTTTGTTTGTCCCAGCTCTCTCAGCATTTTCAAGGCTGAATTTATGTTTCAGACAAAGCCCTGACCTTTTTTGCAGTGCCTTTTTTATCACATGATCTGATGTTGTTGTCATTTGATCTTCAACCTGAGAGTCTCTGGTCCGGCCATGGATCCGACTTGGCTGCATACTTCAGCTTCTGATCCAAGCTCCTTCCCTACCCATAATGCCCCTGTCTCCCTTCTCCCCTCAGATCTCATTTGCTGTGCATTCAAACAGCAGCATGATCCTTCAGCCCCAAGTTTTTTCAGTGGGTGAGTGAAAGTTTTTTTGTTTCTTTCTTCTCTTATCTCTCTCCCTCTCTTTCTCTCTGTCCTTTCACCCTTCCCGTTGGGTCTGTACAAAAAAAAAATCCCTTTCCCTGTCTCGCTGTCCCTTCCTATATCTGTGAGCATGTGTGTGTGTGTGCGTGCATGCGTGCGTGCGTGCGTGTGTGTGTGTGTGTGTGTGTGTGTGTGTGTGTGTGTGACTTTGTTTCCTATAGGGATGGCTGAGACTCCTAAGCTGGGATTTAGGAAATCCACACTGTGTGGCCATAAACTACCCCCTTCTGATGGCCACACTCTGTGCATAGTATGTCTGGGTTTTCCACACCTGGACACCTCCTGCTCGATCTGCGTGGGCTTCAACCCCCGTGCATTGATCAACAGGGGCAATAAGCACATTTTAAAAGGCCTCCTTCCCCCTTCTTCTTCTGAGGCCTCCACTTCATCTTCCTCCGCCCTGGCCTCTGGAACTCAACTTCCTGCCCAAGAGGGCCAGGGATGGTGAGAAACACTGCTATAAGGAGCAGGATCGGCCTAGAAAGTGGTCCTCCAATCAAGCTTCTTCGGCCGAGCCCCCGGCCAAATCTCACCTGGATCCGAGCCCAGGTTACCCTCGGCTTCGGTCGCCTTGCTTCTTGCCAGAGCCGGAGGTCACTTGGGTCCACTCTCCCTTCTTGGCCTCTCCTGGGTGCCACTCCAGGTCCGGGGCTGTGGCCTCTTCCAAATGATCCTCCTGGAGTCTGTCGGAAGTTGAGGTGGACAGGATGATGCGGAAATTCATCCAAGCCCAGATTCTGTTGGGAGTCCTGCCTGCTCCGTCCCCTTCCAGGGCCTGAGGCATACAGTCCACCTCCTTACCAATTACTCCTTCTCCAATCCGACCTCCAGTTTCAGAGTAATTGAATCTGAGGTTCCCCGGTGTCAGGTCGGCACCAATGGTTCCAGGTACCTCAACGCCGACTGTTGCCCTGAGTTGATCGGAGCCGACTGTCTCTCAGAGCTGAAGCCTGGGTGTCAGGTCTGAGGGGATAGCGTTGACTTTGAGGCCTTCAGAGTCATCTCTTCTTCTCGGAGTTTCAGTGCTGGAAGGCTCGGCTCCGGCTCCTCCCTCTGCACAGGGGGCATTGGATCTGGCCGTGGGCATCCCGGCTTCAGGGATCCGTTTGCCTTCTGCTTTCAATGTGGTGGATAGGGTCTTCTTGGACCCTTTGAGAACCTTGTCACTATCATCCTTGGGGTCCATCCTGGCTCCCTCTTTTTCTGGGCCAGAGTCTGCCATTGTGCCCCCTCAGGGACAGCCAGTTGCCCCTTTGACCCAGGAGGTTCCCCCCGAGAACTCCTCGAGGATTCCGAGTCCTCCCAGGAATTTCCCCCTGAGTAGCCCCTCAGAAGCACATGTGCAAGAGGAGGCACTTGAACTCCCCGCCCAGAGTCCCTCATAGAAGATACCATCTTGAAGGAAGGGGAGGGCTCCCCCGGATCACCCCTGGAGGCTGTCTCCTTTGGAGACATCAGGGAAATACTGCGTCAACGCTGTGGGTGGTCTACTCAGAAACCCAAATTGGATGAATCAGTATTCCTGGAGGCGTTTGGCACAGGACCCTCTACCTCCTGGGTATTCACTTCCACGGATCCCCTTGTGGATCTGATTTCATCTAGGGCATGGAAGGAACCGGATATCGTTTGAGCCTATCCCCAAGTGCCTGGAGAAAGTACTCAGCACCCCATCAGATAGGCAGCATTGATCAAAGGGATCCTCGGTTGATGTCAAGGTGGTTGCAGCAGCCACCAAAAAAGGGCTCGCACAGGTGAGCTGTACGGTCCATCCTCCAGCCAGGGTGTCTCGGGCCATGGACCATTTCGGAAAGCAGGCTTACGCCTTAGCCACATTCGCCTTATGTGCACTGAAGTACTTGGCACATGTCATCAGACTATAGCAAGACCTGGTCGTTGAGTCTGCCACAGGTCCATGTCAGCAGAGAAGAAGGTGTTCTCCTCCTGTATGGCCACCATCAATATCGAATACTTCATTGAGGATACTATCACACGTTATGGGAGGTGCTTCTAGGGCGGCTAGGACAGGAGTTGCCATCAGGCCTCACGCCTGGCTCTGGCTTTTTGCTTTCTCGGAGTCCTTCAGGGTGTCATTTACAAGTGCTCCCTATGGTGATTCCACCCTGTTTGGTCAAACAGTTCGAGATACCTTGGTCCAGAGCGAGAAAGATGGGAAGATCTTATTTGCCATCGGGATCCACTTCTCCATCCTGCAACAGTCCTCCTCTAGGAATCAGTGTGAGGTGAAGAAGATGTGGTTCCAGAAATATCAAGGCTCTTACCAGGATCCTCAAGATTCACCTTCCCCCAGAGGCAGAGGGGGATATGACAGATGCCACCCCCATGGCAGAAGGGGCCCAAGGATCCAAGGGTCTTGGGATCCATTTCCGGATGGACCCTCGAAGCAGCCCCTTAAGGGTGGCCTGATTGCTTATCTCTGGAGGCAGTCGGGGGATGCCTGTCTCTGCACCCAACAGCCTGGGAGTCAATAACAAACAATCGTTGGGTTTTGCAGATAATATCCAGAGGATACTCTATCCACTTTATTCAACCCCCAATCCCTCCCGAACACCTCCCAGATGCTCCACTAGTGCATTGGATGCAGGCAGCCATAGAAGTTTCCAGGCTGCTCAAAAAATGAGTCATCCAGCCCGTCCCCCCCAGACCAGTCCAGATTAGGCATTTATTCCAGGTTCTTTTTGGTGCCAAAGAAAATGGGGGATTTAAGACTTATTCTGGGTCTTTCAACCCTGAACCTTTTGGTTGCTGAGATGAAATTCCGCATGGTCACCCTTCAATCTATTCTGCCCTTCCTGCAGATAAATGGCTGGATTTGCTTGGTGTACCTTCAAGATGCATACTATCAAGATGAACAGGCGTTCCTGGATATTCCTCCACTTCCGTCTAGAAGCCATTCATTTTCAGTTCAGAGTGCTAACCTTTGGGCTCACCACCACCCCCTGGGTGTTCACCAAAGTGATTGCGTAGTGGTGGCTCACCTGCGGCTGCAGGGGTTTCAGGTCTTCCCCTACCTGGATGATTGGCTCTTATCCACTCCCTCCAGGCATCGACTAATCCAGGCCAGAGATCTTCTCCAGACCGTCCATCACCTGGGCATAACCATAAACCTCAACAAATCTCAGCTGGCACTAATGCAGGTTTTCGACTGCATAGGAGCCCAAATAGACACTACCCATGGCAGGATGTTTCTGCCTCTGGGCAGACTACTATCGCTCTGACATCACACGAGTTACATCTTTCAAGCCAAACTTACCCCAGCAGATTCACTTCTTCAGGTATTGCGGTCCATGGTGGCCATGATCACTCTTATTCCAACAGCACGCCTTCACAGGAGGATTCTTCATTGGACTTTAGCCATTCAGTGGTCCCTGCTAGACCTTCCCTTGTCACATCCTGTTAGATTGTCACATGCTTGCAAGGACTCCCTTCTTTGGTGCCTTCAATCCCCGGACCTCCTTCAGGGTCATCCATTTGTTCTTCTCTCCCCCACTACCACTGTGACCATGGATGCCTCCCTGCTGGCATGGGGGGAGCATTGCATGAGAAGGATGGTCCAAGACACTTGGTCTTCCCTGGAGACCAATCTGCATATACGTAAGTGTCCGGGAGATGAGGGTGGTGCTTCTGGCATTGCAAGCACTATATGGCTACCTTCCTCCAGGGACTATTGGCATACAGATGGACAATATGTCAGTAGTCTGGTACATCAACAAACTGGGAGGACCAGATCTTATCCCCTTTGTTGTAAAGCCATGAGATTGTGGGATTGGGCGGTCTCCACCAGCCATTTTCTGGTGGCATCGCACATTCCAGGGAGGTCCAGCATTTTGGCATACAAGCTCAGCAGGTCTATTCTGATGCCTTATGAGTTGTCTCTGAATCCTTTAGTAGCGGAACAGATCTTTCTAAAGTGGGGTCAGCCTTGCTGCGATCTCTTCGCCTCTCCGTCCAGTGCAGAGTGCAGCGAGTATTTTGGTCTGAACCCTCCTCTGAGGGAGCTCCCAGAGATGCTGTAGTTCATGCTTGGCCCTCTGGTCTACTGTATGCTTATCCTTTGCTTCCTCTAATATCCAAGTTCATTGAGAAAGCTTGACGGCTGGGGAGCTCAGTGATCCTCACTGCCCTTTCTGTCCTTGCCAAGTTTGGTTTCCCTCTCTGTGGTCTCATGCAGTGTGTCCACATTGGACACTAGATCCAGTTCTGTATCTGATCACACATCCCTCCAGGATCTCTTACCCGGACTTAGCCTGAGGCTCATGGCTTCGATGCTCCAGTTTGCATGATAGTGAGGACTTCTGGTCTGTCTTCTCCTGTCAAGAAGATATTGGTAGTGGCTCACAAATCTTCTACAAGGAAGGTTTATTCAAGTAAATGGAAGTATTTCTTCATCTGGGCCTTTCAACATGACCTTGATCCTTTCACTGCGCCAGTTCTGGCCATTTTGGAGTTTTTGGCAGATATTTTAATCATGGTGCTAGCTTCTCTGCAGTTAAGGTGCAATTGGCAGCAGTTTCTAAGTTTCACATAGATGAGAATTTGGCTTCTTTGGCTTCTTCCAAACTTTGTATTGTGTTTTTGAAAGGTACCTTCCTTCTCAGGCTTCCGGTTAAGGACCCAATGCCCCCTTGGGATCTCACCTTAGTGTTGCAGGTCCTGGTTTCTCCTCCTTTCAAACCAGCGGCCACAGTTGACTTGCAGTTTGTCATGGAAGATGGCGTTTTTAGTTCAGATTACCTCAGCCAAGAGGGTTTCTGAGATCCGAGCCTTATCTATCAAGCCCCCTTATATGGTATTCTATAAAGATATGGTGTCACTGCGGACTAATCCACCTTTTCTACCAAAGGTGGCATCAGAGTCTAATATTAACCAGGTCATCAATTTGCCAGTGTTCTTTCCGAATTTACAGAATAAGGGAGAGTACATGTTGCACATGCTCATTGTTCACAGGCAACTGCACTTTTATTTGCAAAGAACAAAATCCTTTCGCAAGTCTGATAACTCTTTGTATCTTTTTCTAAATCTTTCTTGGTAAGCCAGTTTCTAACGTTAGTATTGCTCTATGGATTTCTGCATGCATCTCCTTGGCCTATCGAGCCAAAGGGTTATCTCCTCCAGGGCATGTCCGGGTACATTCCACCAGGTCTGTTGTGACTTCTGCCGCCTTTTGGTCCAGGGTCTCCTTAGATGGTATCTGCTCTGCAGTTACCTGGACATCTGCACACACATTTATTTCCCATTATAAATTGCATCTCCTTTCCAGTGGCATTTGTTGGCTCAGCCGTGTTCCGGAACATCCTTCTATGAGGACCTTTCGGGGTTTATTGGCAGCTGGGGGCTCTGTCCATCAGGTTGAAGATCAAATGAGAACAACATCATCAGATAAAGAAGTTATGTACTCACCATAACGTTCCATCTGTGTTGTAGATTCTCATTTGTCTTCAACTGTCCCTCCCTCCTTCCCTCTGCCTTGTGTGGGCTGCATAATGGACTGGATGGAAAAGTCTTAGCTCCACCTCGTTGGGCTTGTTTTTCCCTTTTTAGACCTTTTGTGTTGATGCCAGTTTGTTATGGGCATATTCTTTTACATTGGGATTCTGCAATTTTTTTTTTTTTTTTTTTGCAACAAACTTGATCCGAAGAAGGAGGGAGACAGGGACATTATTTGTAGGGGAGGAGCTTGGAGCTTGGATACAAAGCTGAAGTATGCAGCCAAGTCGGATCTGTGGCCAGATCCGGGTCCCTCAGGTTGAAGACAAATGAGAATCAACAACTCAAATGGAACATTATGGTGAGTACATAATGTATTTTTTTTCGCTGGTTGTCTACTTGGAATACAGCAACAGTATATAGGTTCATAGGTTCATACTAGGCTATCTGCCCTAGGGCATTTATAAGCCTAGCCAGATCCTTTCTTGTGATCACTTTTGCAGTATTACTAACAAATGGGATATCCTGTCTGGGATGGAAGCACAACTGACCAGTGTACCAAAGTCTAGGCATTTTCCTTTCATGCTGTACATCTGACATATGACCAGAACTTTCCAAGGCTAAGTGGTGCATAAGAACCTCAGAACGTTCTCGCTCCCAGCCTGAACACTAAACTTGTGTTTTGTGTTGGTCTGTCAGGCATACAGTTGTTGCCAGTCTCATTTGCTTAAGGCAGGTTAGTATCCCCCACTGAGGAAACTTCCTGTTTTTTCATAATTTTTGACTAAAATCAACCCTATTTCATGTCAACTTAGATGGAAAAATGTGAGACAGGGACAACCATATTAAATGGTTATTTTACCTAGGAGCCAATTATGATTAAGACATTATATTACTTGGCAGTCCTTTGTTTCCAAGACTGTTTGGAACTGTTTGATTTTCAAGATAAATCTTAAGTGAAGACAAAGACTAAAAGCCCCTTGCACACATTAGAATGAAATCCAGTGCTTCCCGCTCAGATGTCCTACATTATCTGAAAAATAAGCTTAAGAAAATGAAATCTGATGTGCCAGCTGTTCTCTCAGACCTAGGGACATCCTGGTTCCTGGAAAAAATGGAGACCCATACTGGATTTGTCCCTTCCCTCCAGTTGTTGCTTTCTTCAGGGTCCAGGGAATATAGATTTTCCCTTACTTACATGACCTGTTCCTTCAGACTCCTATGAGTGAAAAACTCCTTCTGGACCTCAGGTTTACAAACAAATCTGGTTCACAGTCTGAGGTTTTCCTTAAACCTCAAGAAGTACAATCTGGTTCCCTCCCAAGATCTGGTGTTTCTCTATTGCAGGCTCAGTTGCATGTCAATTACTGCCTTTCTTCCTTAGGACAAAATTATATTGCTAAAAAAATGCTTTCAATCTCTTATTCCTCTAGCTGTGAACTCAGCAGGAAGAGAGAGATCTTGAGAGCCCTGGGGTTTTTGGTCTTCTCTATTCTAATGATTCCTTGGGATGTACTCATATGAGGAAAATGCAGGGGTATCTCAAATTTATATGGACACAGCATTGCCATCCTGTGAACTTCTCAGTTATTTTCTTGTCATTCATCAAGGGGGGGTTTCATTGGTGGATCAACCAGATATTGCTCATTCCTGGAGTGCCCTTTCTGGTTCCTTCCACTCCTACAGACTTGTATATAGATGCTTCAGACCTGGTTTGAGGAGCTTATTCTATGAATGTAAAAGTCCAAGATGTGTAGTCTTAAAAGGACCAGGAAGAAATGCACAAATGTCAGAGAAATGAAGGCAGTGATTGTAAGTATACAGTACTTGCATCATCTGTGGTCTTCAGGTCCTCTCTGTCTGTTTACATTTATGTGGTACATGAACAAGGGAGGCAAGACTAGATTCCTTCTGCCTTTGCAGACTTGCAGTGATTGCTTGGGACATAACCATACAGCACAACCTGTCCTTGCTAGAAGTTTACATCTGCTTGGAGAGCAATTCAGTTGTAGATTACTTGAGCAGATCCTGAACAGACCCTCAAAAATGGATGTTATATAGAGAGGTCTTCATGCAGATTGCCCCTCAGTGAGGTAGTCTTTAGATAGATCTCTTTGCCTCCATTCAAAACAGGAAGCTTAGACTGTTTTGTTCTCGAATTCCACATCTAGAAGCTTGGAAAATGGACATGGTGTATTTCTCCTGGAAGCTGAGATTCTGTACACATTCCCTCCCCTACTCCTAATTCTCAAGGTTCTTTTCAAAATCAAGAAGGTTAACCCAAAAATCTTGGGAAAGGCCAAGAATATATTTGGACTTCAGGCTAGAGATTGCCTTCCCTATCAGGGATTGGTATCAGAGCATAGGCAAAGAAAAGGGAATAGGTGAATCCTGAGGTTGTCACTATGCTTTCTAAAGCTAAAAACATGGCTTTAATGGGTCCCAACAGTATCCCAGGATGCCTATTAAATAGCTTGAAACAGGACCTATTTGGCCAACTAGGATCTCTGTTTAACCACATCCTCCAGATTGGATTTGTCCCTGTGGAGTGGAAGACAAACAGTCATCCCTCTGCATAAAGGAGGACCATCAACAGACCCAGGAAATTACAGACCCATAAGTTTGACTAGTCTTGTATGTAAGGCCATGTAAAGAATGGCCCTGATAAATAACAACATAGAAAGTCTGCAAACACCAGACCCAACCCAGTTCGGCTTTGTCAAGGGCAGGTCATGTCTGCTCAGTCTGGTTGACTTCTTTGAGAAAGTCAGTAGGGCTACGGATGAGGGTAAAACAGTGCATACTGCCTACCTTGAACTGGATAAAGCTTCTGACACGATTCCCTACTCTGGTATTATAGATAAACTCACAAAACTGGGCATGAATCTCTGCGACACAAGCTGGATAGCCAGATGACTCACAGACAGGACACATGTTAGAGTGGATGAATCCAGATCCAGTAAGAGGCCAATTACTAGTGGTGTGCCACAGGGCTTAGTGTTGGGACCTCTCCTATTCAGGATGTACTTCTCTGACGTCAAGGCTAATGCAAAAGGCCTTTGGCTGACTAAGTTTGTTGCCGACTGCAAGTTTGATGTGACATGGATGAGGGCGCTGAGGGCTTCTGGAGATGTGTCCTTTCAGAAAGCTCTCAGTCTTATGAAATATCATTTGATATGGCTACCAGAAAGTTATCATCCCCAAAAGAAGATGTGTTCAGCTCTTAAAAAAAGAGTAGCCAAAGCTTCTAGCCATTCCACACTTTATGAAATCTTTTTGTAATACTTTTGGGAATCCTTGGAACCTGTTGTTCATGTACCAGCTCTCAAGAAACTTGAACTATTTTCCAGAATCCTTTAGGACTGTAGCTGCAAATAAATCTGGTAGATGACCATGCTTCTTTAGAATAAGAATGTCAGGCAAATTCCAACTGCACATAATAATCAAAATTTTATAGATAGAGAAGTTGATAGATTTGGTAAGGAGGTGTCTACATCTGCTGCTCTTGGAATGGTCAGTGAACTATACCAGACCCGCATAGTACCAGGACAGTATGAGATGAAAAGAGTAGAGGGTATCACTCAAAAGGCAGCAGACGCATCCCAGACAGACCATCTCAAAAGTCACACAGGTAATGTAGGCTCCCACTTTATGAAATGCTAAGTCTCTGGTTTTGTAATTACTTTGCTTAGCTAAGAGTTTATACTTTCCCATGGGATGCCAGTCCTTTTCTGGGCAGTGTTTGTCATATATTCAATTGCAAAAGGTTTTAGCACAATTAAAAAAAAAAAAGGTGAGGCAATACAAAATGTCAGGCAAATGTTTCTTGACCCTTTTCCAAGAGACAGTGGAAGTTCTCTTTCCAGGAAATGTCTCTTCTACCAAAACAGCTGAAACAACAGTTTAAAAACAAGAAACACGTTGTGAGAGGGAAATAAAGTGCTTGAAAAATGAAAGGCAGTGCACTAACAAAAATAAAAAATATTAAGACTAAATTTACCCCATCCTGTTTCTTAACAGCTATTTGTAGGTCTCTGCCATTAAATGAATTTTTCAAGAGAGTGGTGGTTACTTTTCTTTGGAGTGTATGCCATAGGAGACATTTACTGCCACTGACGTCAACTGGAATTAGCATATAACCATACTTCTCAACTGCTTAGAGCAAGAACTCTGGGCAAAGCCACAAATAATGGGGAGGGGGGTGACACAAAGGTCCAAAAATAGGGACACATTTTAAATATTGCTCTTATAAAGTTGGAGTAGCAGGTTTTGCATTAGCATGAATTTTCTGAAGGCTATGAAGTCTGAAACTCAAATATATGCCATTATTTTCTAACTTCAGTCCTCAATGATTTGCCAGTGAATTACCAGAAAAAAAATTGAGAAACAGAGTAAAAATATGAGGCAAACAACTGGAATGTTGAGAGGTATGCACATAACTTAGCAAATCTTTGTAACTTATCTGAAAACTGAAGTTGGTACATCTAAGATTTGGAGTTCATATCTGGAGAACTGGAACTTATTGAACTTTCTTAATTACCAAATGTTGGAGTAGGCTCTATAAACATTTCCCTTAGCTACTAACGCCTAACTCGAAGTAATTAAATGTCAGCATTTCTTTGGGTCTAGCATCTCTAGAGAACACAGAAAGTAGAGACTGAGGTGTTCACTTGGTATTCAGGGTGACTTTTTGGACATTGTTCAGTCAAAACTCACCACAGTGTGTAGAAGTTTAATGCTAGCTGGTGGGCTATTAGTTAAAGGCACAAATCCCATCTGAGATATACTGGTACAGAACTGATAATTCTGGCAGTAGGTTCTGCTTACAAAATGGTTCCCTCCAAATGCACTAATTAATCAGAAATCACCTCATGCTGCCTAGAGTTGTTAATCTTAAGGACACATCTGTTTAAGTCAGAAAGTCCTAAAATAAAATGCACACATCATTCTAAAGGTAGCTGTTAAGTAACTTGTACTGGCAGTCAACATGAGATGCCCTTTTTGGATAGCCACATCTTAAAAACTTGCATAATGCTGCTTTATTGATATGGGTGATAACAAGAATATTGTAAATGCATTATTACTATAAACTGGTTAGCCAATATCATGTTCTGATTTAGTGATACAGATATGAACACTTACTTGGGATGCTTCAAGTAGGATTTTTTCTCTAAACCTTAATAATGAAAATCTAATAAAAGGATTTGCAAATTTTGGGATTGAAATAGAAACCTGACAGATTTTAAAGTAGTGCATAGGTAGGAAATCTAGGGATGTTGTTTTGTAATATGCTCTGTCTGTTTTGAAGGTTGAGGTATCACTGAATTTTTTGTTTCCTCCACTCCCTGCTGCCCCTCAGCTTCCTGCAATACATTAGTCCATTAATTCATGAAAATCAACTTCCAACCCATTCAAAGTCATTATTTTGGCAGCCATCACTGCTTTTTATACTTTGACCCTGTCCCCACCTCCCTGGTAGCTGACTTGATCAATCATCTCAGCATGGAAGGCCCAGTTATAGCTGATGCAATCACTCACCTCAATGTGGAAGGCTCAGCTATGCCTGCCCTTATCATGTGAGTGTTTACACACATGCATAAACACACACATACATGCTACAGAGAGATATCATCACTCTTGGTTGGATAAAGCTCACATTCGTTTGCATGGTGGCAGTAGGCTGACCAGAATCACTAATCCCTCCCTCCAAGATGGTTGAGCTAGCATCTGCCACTCACTCCCACCATCCCATCATCTGGCACTTCAAGCACCCAAGCCATTTGTTGAACTCTGATCATCTGAGGTATAGCCAGGTATCGTGTACAGTGTTTTAGTTGAGATCATTAATGATGTGCGTCTTACTGCTTCAACAGTAACAGTAATTTCCATAGGACAACTTTACTGATTTTATAAAGAAGTAATGTTGAGAATAGTTGCTGGATTACTTTGTTGGCATGACCGTTGTGATAAAAACTGGTCATAATAAGCAGATAATTGATGGCACATTATTTTCTGGGTACTGATAGTAAATGTTAATGTTGTCAGCAAAACTCTAAATGGAAAAAGTGAAGATTTATAAATTTAAAGACAAGATACTGAACAGAAGAGACTGTAAAAAAGATAGAAGAAGTAAGGGCTCAGTATATAAATTAAAATGGGAGAAAGAGGACAGTCTTACCTAGTAACATTTTGATTTATGTTGACTATAAAAGATACTGTTTTAATAGATATAATTTGAAATTTTAGAATGAATACTGCATATTGTGTTAATAAAAGGTTTGGTGAAATGTAGGTTCTGTAACACAGCAAATAAGAATCTAAAATTTGCATGTTGAAGGTCTTAGCAGGATCTATAGCCAACACAAAAATTAACTCCTGGTGAAAGTTCTTCAAGAAGTGTGTAATAAGATTGCATGATTTGAGATTTCTCTATAACTTCAAAAGATTGATAAGGAGATGCTAGAAATGGTAAACCTGTTCTAATCTGTTTGCCAAAGTGGAAGCAAAAATCAAGTGTAATCACTGCGATCTGATGCTACTTGTTTGGTTTACGAGATCCATTGTATCAACTCGGTCTTCCAGGAGCAAAGGGCTGGGGGAGGGAGGGTGGGATGTAAGAACGAAGGCGAGATGGACAACCCATATGGAACGTTATGGTGAGTACATAACTTCTTTGTATCATGTTGTCCTATCTCGCCTTCATTTTTAATAGGTTTGGATAGCGTCCCTAGCACCATCTTCTTGTGTGGCTCAAGGGAGAATATTCTTCAGAACTGTGGAACCAAAGGAGGCCCTGTTCCTGGAGGCCAAATCGACTTTGTAATGAGTGATAAAGGTATGTGGCCTTGCCCATATTGCTGAGGCACAAATGGTATCAATAGGCAGTCTAGCTTGAAAAGCAGAAGAAGTTGCAATGGTTGTTGTAGAATGATCTTTTAATTTATGGGAAAAATCCTTATTTTGAGATTTGTAAACAAAGGTTATACAATTTGAGAGCCATTTTGAAACTGTCACTGTAGAGACTGGAGCACATTTCTTTGTATCTGAAAAGGATAACTTTCAACTTAAGCACTCAAGCCATTCATTTCTCAGCCCAGCATTTGCTCAAAACTCATAACAAGCACTTATAAACCCTAGCACCAACCCCCCCCCCTATACTGTACAGAAGGACAAGGCTCTCTGTTTGACCTTACCAGCCATTCAATAAAACAGTTCACTGTACCTATCCAGGCATGTCCAAAGGGCAGTCTCAGGTGTACTCTCTGGTCCAACTGGTGATTCTGGACATTTTGAGGCAATGTTACAACTCCCTCATGTACACAGACAACCCTCTCCTCCTACCACCAAACACTAGTACATGCGAGAGATGCAATTATACACCCAAACTGGAGGATAAGCTCTCTCATCCCAAGACTGGATCAGACAGTCAAGAGGAGAAGGGAAATACTTGCATCACACCACCAGTCTCACATAGACCCATTAAACCAGCAGCAGCAAAAAACACACATAAATACACGAAAACATACTCGGAGGCTCTAAATAAAAATCTGCAAAAGCAACAGAGACCTCCAAAGCAGACATCCAAGCAACCTCCACCCCCCCCCCCAACACAAACCATGAAACACATACTTCACAAAACCAGTGTGCCACGCAATCAAAGCCCTTAAGGCAAAAAAACATACCCAACATACTAGTAATAGGCGAGTCTATAGTCTTAGGCACACTGACGTCCCACTCAATAGGCTGAATAAGGAGAAGGTTACTGTTAGCTGCCTGTTGGGTGCCAGGATCCACCACATAACACAAGCACTCAGGTCACTCCAGAGCAAGTACAAATACGACTCTGTCATTGTCCATGTTGATGTGAATGACCTGAGCTGTACCTCCCTGGACTACATGAAAAGAGACATGGAAGAGCTCTCTGATCACGTAGCCCTGTCCGATATGACCCTGAGTAGCATCCTGCCCTCACCAAGAATGATACCACGGTTTAAAGAAAAAATTATCAATTTCAACAATTGGCTACGTTTCTGGTGTCTTTCAAAGGGGATCCAGTGTCTGTCTGCCTGGGATGACATGCTCGACAAGCCACGCTGCTTCGCTAGAGACGACTGTCACACTTAGGCTTTCGAATACTGGCCAAGGCTCTTGCCACCCCCCATAGTGCCTTTTTTAGGCAAGGCTCAAAAGATAAACCCACCACCATAAATAGCACAAGTAAAAAAAAACTGAGGGTAATGCTACTCAATGCCAGAAGTCTAAACCTCAGAATGCACGCACTCGAGGCACTCCTCAGTATGGAGAAAATCAATGTATGTGCAGTAACAGAAACCTGGTTTAAGGCTCCAGAGAGCACCCCAGCACTACCAGGCTACAACTCATACCATACATTTCAGCCACAGAACCCGGACCGAAATACAAAAGGCGGGGGCATATCCATATTCATCAAGGATACCCACACCTCCAGGTTAGTGGCACAGCACGATGCTTCAGAGATCATTCACGTGCAACTAACAATGGGCAAAACTGCAATTCAAATTGTAGCTTGCTATAGATCACCCACCATGTCCCAGGAACCCCCATTCCGCATTTCTGGAAACACTGGGAAACATAAAGGTCCTACCAAACACCCTAATATTGGGCGATTTCAATTACTCAAACATTAACTGGGAGAACTACTCAAGTACTAAATCCCTTGCCCAACATTTCGTAGAATTTATAAACTCAAACGCCCTGGATCAACTGGTCAACACCCCCACCAGAGGTTACGACATATTGGACCTGGTCATCACCAACATGGGCGACTGGTGTTCAACACCGGAGGTCAACCCCTTGCAGGTTAGATCTGACCATAAACAAATCACTTTGGATATCCACATTACCCCCCCCCCCCGGACAAGGAAACCACCATGAAAAACTTTTCAAAAGCAAAATTCACGTTACTTAAGACCGAGGTGGAAAGTTTCAAAGCCCCCATGCTAAAGGATAACGCTGTCCAAGCTGCAGAATCCTTTACTAATGCATTCTACGGGCACCTACAAGAATCCATGGATCATGCTATCCCAAGCAAAACCAAGACTCACTCCTCCAAGAAAAGGAAACCAGTCTTGTGGACCCCTGCCATAAACAAGCTATACAATAGGAGGAGGAAACTAGTACAGAAAAGAGTAAAATCCTAAGAAGAGAAGATATCCCTGATCAGTATCCGCAAGAAACTACAATCCCTCATAAAATCATCCAAGGTGAGTTTCAGAAGAAAAATTGCCAAGGACTCCAAAGATAACCACAAGGCATTCTTTAGCTACATCAAGAATCTAAGTGGCAACGCTCAGATCTGCTCGGAGTTAGTGCAGAATGGCACAAAATACACTGAACCAACCGATATCGCCAGCATCCTGCCAGACAGGTTCAGTGCAAACTTCACCCACCTCCTACCCCTAAAAGGGCCCATAACCATACCAGAAGAACGTAGAGCCTCTGAAATCACAGACACTCAGGTTAAAACATCCCTCTCCAAAGCCAAAAACACAGCATCAATGGGACCGGACGGTGTCCCAGGCTGCATCCTACACAAGCTCAAAGATTAAGTAACCCCTCACCTAAACGTACTGTTCAAACTTAGCCTGTCCACGGGCACCATACCCATAGAGTGTCACACAGCAACAGTTATTCCGCTCCACAAAGGTGGAGCCACAACAGACCCCAGGGACTATCGCCCTATAAGCCTGACTAGCTTGGTCTGCAAGGCTATGGAGTGCATCATCATGGAACTTATTAACAGAGACATTGGGAACTGCCAAACACTGGACCCTACCCAGTTCGGCTTTGTTAAGGGCAGATCATGCCTCCTGAACCTGGTGGACGACTTTGAGACATTTACGAAGGCTATGGACGAGGGAAAGGTGGTTCACACAGCCCACCTAGACCTTGCAAACAGAACCCACATGGTGAGAGCTGCGGGAGCTTGGTCCGACTCTAAACTGGTTACAAGTGGCGTTCCCCAGGGCTCAGTCCTAGGACCCCTCCTGTACGGCATGTACTTCTCAGAGGTACAGGCAAGCACAGGAGGACTATGGCTGACCAAGGTTGCAGACAACTGCAAACTAGGAGCTATAATTGACTTTCCAGCTGACACAGACATCCTCCAAAAGGATCTCACTGAGACGGATACCTGGTGTTAAAATCATGGCTTCAAGCTAAATGCCAAAAAGTGCATAGTCATCCCCTTTGGAAAAAAACAAAGAACCCACAAACTACCACATAGGTGGTAGTCCTCTAAATACGGAAGATGTAATAATGGATCTGGTGACCCAAGTAGATAGTAATCTCTCCTTTGATAATCACATTGCCAAAGTGGTTAGAAAATCCTTTTATGTGGCCCACCTAATCAGAAAAGGGTTCGTATCCAAATCAGAAGAGGTCATTGTGCCTCTCTACTCATCACTCATCCGACCCAACATAGAGTACAATGCCCCATTTGGGATGTACCTTACAAGACACCTGCAACAGCTGGAAAGACCACAGAAGTATCTCACCAAGAGGATCACTGGCCTCAAACAGATGCCCTTTGCAGCTCGAATGAAGAAACTCCAGCTGTACTCGGTTGCATACCACCTACTCAGAGGTGATTTCTGCCTGACATACAAGGCCATGTCCAACCCAGAACTGATGGACATGCTCCAACTAAAGAAAATCATATCCCCTCGAGCCACATGCTCTAGGGATCTAAATGTCACCACAACAATAAATAGGACGTGCTTGAGGGATAGATTCCTGTCCCAGAGACTTCCCATGCTTTGGAACCAGATTCCAATCTACATTAGGCAGAGCTCCTCGCTAACACACTTCAAGAGAAACCTTGACGAGTGTATGGAAAAGAGAAAGTTTACCCCGGGGATCACTTCAGTGGCTCTGTTGGACAGAGGCACAGGGAACTAATCTAAGGAGACGGTGAAAGCCAACACATTCTGGCTAGGCTTATAAATGCCTTCGGGCAGATAGCCCAGTACCTACATATGAACCTGTACAAATAGTTGGGCAGATTTTCTGAAATCCTTTGTCCTATGTAAGTAGAAGCATAATTGTCTATGTACATCCAGTTGGTACAACATATATTCCGCCTTATTCTTATAGTTGGGGAAAAATACTGGTCATTGTATGGATTGATTCAAATTAGATTCTGAACATACTTTGGGTAAAAAGGAAGGGTTTGTTCATAGGGATCCTCTGTCTCTGTGGAAAAGCATGTAGGGGGAGCTTTATTGATGAGGTTTGCAGCTCTTGACACCCTTCTAGGAGAATAATACTTATCAAAAGAGTAGTTTTCCAAGTCAAAAATTTGAGATCGCAGGATGATGCTGGCACAAAAGGGGGAAAATCAAATGGGATAAGACAAAATTCAGGTGGCATGGTGCCGGAGGGTCTTTGATAGGTGGTCTTAATAAAAAATTACCCTTAAGAAAGGCTTTGCATAGTTTGTGAGACATAATATTGATACCGGATTCATCCAAATAAAAAATATCGCTGCTAGCTGAACTCTAATAGCAGCTACAGCTACACCTTCATTGAATAGTTTCACCAAGAACTCTAGAATGGAACCTACTGGGGCAGAAAAAGGGTCAATATGATTATGAGATGCCCATGAAGAGAATCTCTTCCATTTGCTAGTATATATCTTTCTCGTTGAAGCCTTATGAGAAGAAATTAGGATATGTTTTACTGATGCAGAAAGGTTAGGGAGCCTGGCTATAGTTAGAATCGGAGGCCAGTTGTGTACAAGTGCATCCCTTGGAGCTCCCCTGGAGGGGGGATCAGGACAAAGTAGCATGGATGTGGCAAAAAGGTCGCAGCAAGGCTGGCCCCATTTGCGGAAAATCTTTTCCACCACCTCCTGATTTAGGGACCACTCGTGAGGCACTAGGATTGCCCTGCTGAGTTTGTCTGCAATCATGTTGGATTTCCCCGGGATGTACTTTGCTATCAGAAAGCTTTGGGAGGAGGTTGTCCAGTGCCATACTCTCAGGGCCTCCTGACAAAAGGAGGTAAGATCTGGTCCCTCCTTGTTTGTTTATGTACCATACAACTGACATGCTGTCTGTTTGTATTGCAATAGTTCCCAGCGGAGGAGAGTCCTAGAATACTTGCAATGCTAAAAGCACCGCTCTCATCTCTAGGACATTGATGTGGAAATGGGCCTTGTGATGCTGCCAAGTGCTTTGGACTGTCTTTCCCAGATAATGCCACCCCCCACCCTATCTGAGAAGTGTCAGTGTGGCTAGTGGTTGGGGAAGTACAAAAGTTCGGCTTAGCGTCACATGAGTGGAGTAAAGCCACCAACTAAGGTCTTTCTTGCAAGATTCCATTATCAATATTTTGTGGGACATGGGCAGCTCTTGCATCGACCACTGAGTGGACAGTAGCCACTGGAGAATTCTCATGTTCAGACGTGCTAATGGGATCAAGGTTATTACTGCTGCCATGGTCCCCAGGACTTTCAGAACTGTCCTTGCTTGTGCTTTTTTCTTGGAAAGAAGACTTAAGACCTTATGTTGTAGAACTTGAACTTGCACTCTTTCTGGAGGAAGTTTGGCCATCATCTTTGTTGTATCTAATTCTGCTCCTATAAAAACAATAAGCTGAGACAGCAGCAAGGCAGATTTTTTGTACTTTATTTTGATTCCTAGGTGGGAGCAGAGCTGCAAGGTGATGTCTGTCACTTTTTTTAATAGATGTTCGGTGGTGGTAGTGAGGTCATCTAAGTACGGAAACACTCGGAATCCTAGGTGCCTCAAATGAGCCGTGACTACTTCCATACACTTGGTGAACACTTTGGGGTCTGTAGTGAGACCAAAGGGCAGAGCTCGAAACTGGTAGTGGCTGGCTCCCAGCCAAAAGCATAGGTGTCTCCTGGATCACCTGTCCATTTTTATGTGGTAGTACACATCCTGGAGGACTGTCAAGCATATCCAATCATCTTGTCCCAGAAAAGGGACAATTGACTGCAGTGTTACCATCCGGAACTTGGAGTTTCTTACAGACTTGTTTAGGTTGCTGAGATCCAAAATTGGTCTCCGGTCCCCTGTTTTCTTTGGAACTAAGAAGAATCTTTGAGTAAGTTCCGGGTACTATTTGTTTTCCGGGGACTGTTTGGATGACTCTCTTGTCTAGCAACTTTTGAATTTCTAAAGTTGCCTGCTCCCTTTGACTGGGTGGAACGTCCGGGATTTTTTTTATGTTTGGGATGGGGAAGGAAAAGGATATGGAGTAACTTCTGGATATGATGCTTTGTGCCCACTTGTATTTTGTTATTGCTAGCCAGACTTTTGGGTATAAAGATAAGCGGCCCCTGACTTCCAGAGATGGGCAGGCGGGCCTCCCTTCAGGAGCGCTGAAAGGGCTTACCAAAGAAGGATTCCCGGTCACCCTGATTCTGCGGACCCCCTCTGCCGCATGGTCGGCATCTTCCATTACCACTTCTTGCTCTACCCGTGGGGGAAGAATCACCACGTGTGTCTTGGAAAGCTCTCTGGGATTTTCAAAACCACATTTTCCCAATACCTTTCTAACCTTTGGGCTAAGGTCTGGTAGGTAGGTAGGTAAAAACAGACTCCTACAGCAGAGTCTTTACTTCTTGTTCACACCTGGTTAGTGTGTCCTTGACTTTAGGCTTGAACAGGGATGAACCATCAAATGGGGCATTCACAAAGGAAGATTTAAAGGGCTCCGCAAAGTCACACAAGCGCATCCAGGAATGTCTCCTTAGAGAAATTCTTGAACCCACTACTCTGCTCGCTCCATCTGCTACATAAGAAATCAGTCTCATGGAGGAGTTGACCACTGAATTTCAGTTAGAGAGCTAAACTTTCTCTGGCATCCCTTCAGCTGCTGAACCTTAGAGGGTATCTCCTAGCTCTTTCAGGAGATCTCTCTGTAATCTGGTAAAGTGAATCAGGTAATTCAGCGACCTAAGAGCAAATGTGGCTGAAGAGAAAATGCGCTTTCCATATCTGTCCATTGTGCGAAACTCCTTGTTTGGTGGATGGACAGAAGAAGACGTCCCTGAGAGTTCCTTCTTGGTGGCTGCCGCCACCACCATAGCATGTACTGGGACTCCCTTAGTTAGAATATTTTTGTCTGAAGGAGATGTAATGAACTTATTTGTCCTCTGAGGTACCGGTTCCAAAGAATCTGAAGACTCCCACTCCTTTCGAGAAACTAAATCATTAAGTTCGTTGAAAGGCAGAAATACCCAAGTAGAGGAAGGGTGAGATCCAAAAGCCTTTAGGTAGACAGACTCCTCCGCTGAAGGGTTGGTGGACTTCCAGCCGCCTTGCTGTTTATGTATTTCCAAGATGTCTCCAAAAGAGACATCATCAGGAGGTGACCGAGGGGACCCTTCGACTTCATCGAGGTCTGTATCCGAAGTGATGGACTCCTCTGGGGAGTCTAAATGCTTTGTTTTGCATAAGTACCTCCTTGGAGCAGTACTCTGAGGAGAGGTTTCTGAAGAGAGGGAGGCACCCAGTGGGGCATCCTGAGGCTTAGGATCTCTGCTTCCCTGTGGATGCAAGGGTATAGAGACAGACACCGGTGCCTTTGGGGAAATATCCTCCTCATCACCTCGAAAGCCCCCTGCTCCTCATCTGAGGAAATTCCTAGCTCTGAAGAACTGGAGGGAATCCCAGGAACCAAGAGGGATGTTTTCGAGGCTAGGATAGGAGCTGAGCTCACCCGTGCCAATGCCCCGAGAGGCAAGCTCGGATCTGATGACTCTCTGATCCAACTCCCCTCCCCGGACCCGACTGGAGAGCGTCTGCTCCCAGACACCTCGAGTTCTGATGGAACTGAGGACGTCGGAGCACTGTTCGGATTCAAAGATCCTCTGATAGGTCTCTTTTCCGATGGTTCCACCAAGATCAGCTCCAGACATTCCAGCTCTGAAGTCAAATCTGAGGAGGAATCGATGCAGAAGGGGAGGATTTGGTCAGATTTGAAGCCCTCGGGTTTGATCCAATAACAGTTTGGCGAGATGAGCGTACACTGTAAATTGTGCCTATTAGTTTTTGGACGTTTTTAGTAAACAGTTTGGCGAGCGCTGGTGTCCTTAACAGCCTCTGCACCACACGATCCACGTCATCTTCGGACAGGCTTTTGGAAGATCGAGTCGAGGGGGCAGGAGATTTGGAGAGCTGGAGCAATGGTAACCTGAGAGTGGGGGATACCGGTTCCAATTCAGGGGACCGACTCCACAATTGAAACTCCACCGAAACTGATGGAGCCAATGTAGTAGGTCTCTTGGATCCGGCAGCCTTTGGTTCTGGAGAGGAAACTTTGGGCACCTTTTTTGGACGGCTCTGATGAAGCACTGGAAGATGAAGACCTTTTCCCCGACTTATCTGACTTTGAAGAAGGAGATTGGCCAGATTTAGAAGAACCCAGACCTTCTTGGATTGCTTCAGAAAAGGGGGTTTTCAAAAGTTCTCAAAATTAGCTTGTTCTTTCTTTCCAAATGACAAATCGCACATGACTCTTGGAGATGAACAACTCCTAAATAGTACACACAAATAGTATTCCTATCAGTAAGGGACATTTTTGTCCACATTCCTTACATTTTTAAACCCAGAGGGTTTAGAATCCTTAGAAGACATTGTAAGCACTAGTCAGCAACAAGAAAGGAAACAGCTAACAATTAAACTATATATATTTTTTTAAACAACAATGACAACAATAGTAATAACAAAACTTAACCTAGAAAAGGTGTAATAGAAAAGGAAAGGATGGCAGAGCCCTATAACTTAAACGGGCTAAGGCAGTTCTCTAACTGAAAAGAACCAACCTGAAAAGACCAATAAAAAGGAAAAAGAAAGCCCTCTAACTCAAAATGGGTTATTTGAATTTAAGGGGTAGGGGAAAAAAGGCCTAACTGAAAAAATGACGACCAACAGTAGTTTAATCACAGAAATAGTGGAAAACATGAACAGTTTGCTTTAGCAGTTATTAAGCAGAAAAAATATAATTAGGAAAAACAAACAATTTCTCCTAAATATAAGTCTACTTAGCCAGAGCCAGTAAGAAGAGCACCCAATGTTGTTTAGCAGCAAACGAGATCTGGGGACCTCTCCTAGTGCATGGTGG
Source organism: Protopterus annectens (assembly GCF_019279795.1). Taxonomy (NCBI): domain Eukaryota; kingdom Metazoa; phylum Chordata; order Ceratodontiformes; family Protopteridae; genus Protopterus; species Protopterus annectens. Next base: position 483,244,036 of record NC_056726.1, on the reverse strand, counting down.
AATAGAGTTTTAGCCACGAGCTAGTGGAAGACCTCGAGCTTGTGTATAAGGCCGAGTCAGATCCGAGGATCATATTCGAACCCAACCTACTAAGAGTGAAGGCGAGATAAGACAACATCCCATAAATAGTTTTGATTCAGTTGAGATATACATTTGAAATGCCCCTCTCCTGGATGAAGGTATGTAAATTGAACAATATTTTGACAGAGTTTGATAAAGGTTTTATTAAAGTAAGAATGAAGCCATCAGGACCAGAGGCCTTGTGGTTTTTAGTGCTCTAATTTTATCCAGTACTACTTACAATGCAGTGAAGAATATAGTAACATAGAGCCCTCAATTCCAAAAGACTTGATGTCAGTGTAAGCGGTCACTTACACTGAGAGCAGGCTGAGAACACGTTTCGGAATCTGGTCCCTGAAGTAAGGCTGCTTTTTAGATAGGCCTTTCAAAGAAGTAAGACACTTACACTGAGAACAGGTCTTTCAGAATCAGGGTAGACTTACACTTAGAGCAATGTGACCCAGACTGTTCAGCTGATGTAGAAGGGAAGTTTAAGGAATTTTAAATAAGCTGAAGTACATATTAATTATTGGGTTGAAGTTGCAAATAAAGGCAATGCATTACTGTTTGTAATCCTCTTTGACAAGATTTTGTTCCTAGCTTTTAACTATTTAAATGTGTACAAGCTGCATCTTTAAGTTCAAGAAAAAGAACACTGACTGGGTGACATTGTGGAGAAAGTTACATCACGTCATCATACACTTATCCAAGGACCTCTTTTTTTATGTTGCATTCAGTTATTGTACTTGAGGAATGTATTACTGTTTTAAATACTCTGCATTGTGTTTGATTTGAGTTTTGTATTCAAAGTTAAAATTGGTGTAAATTTTTTGTAAATTTTGGATACATTGTGGAGTAGTTTATTTCTGTCTGTTTATTTTGCTGCTGTTACACACTAGAAAAATAAATTTCACAAAAAAATCTTGCTCTTTAAAGGAAAGGGAGAAGAGCACACTGTAGGTGATATAAACAGTGTCAGTAATGAAACAAGTAGTACACTTGCCTGGAAGACCAGAAGGCTGTAGGTTCTGTTCTCACTCCAGGTACTTGGTTTACTGACTCAGCAGTGCAGTATAAAGGGTGATGCATTCCTGAATAAGTTGCCTTCAGATGAGACATTAAACTGAGGTCCCACTGCTTGAGTTAGTGGTAGCTCAGGTTGGTATAAAAGATCCCATGGTAACCTGTTGAAATGAGAAGGGGAAGTTCCCCAGTAGCCTGGCTAGATTTCCTGTAGTCAGGAGCGGCCTTAGATCAACTGGTGCCCTAGGCAAAAGGGCTGCATGGCACCCCTCCCACCACACCACCCGCTGCCCCCATCCTGGTCTACTTACACCAAATAAAAACTGGAAAAGTGCCTCTAGTAGAACAGCGCCCTAGGCGGTTGCCTAGTTGGCCTATGCCTAAGGCCCGGCTATGCCTCTAGTTGTATAAATACCACCTCTGGCCTCCATTGAAAAGAGGCCTCTAGCCTAGTGTGACTAATCTGGTAAGCAAAGGATAAATAAATAAATGTAGGTCGATATTACATCACTAGCTAATTGTATGACTGATCTTAACTGCAGTAGCTGCTGAATATCAACTGCACCAGATAACTATGAGTATCTTCTAGTAGAGCTGTTTACAGCAGTGCATAGCTGTGAATAATATGAGGTAGAGGTAGACCTTAACATGCATGACATGAAATGGAGCTGATGGACACTGACTCACACCTGCAGAGCTGCTGTAGCTGCAGGATTAAACCAAATATAGTACACAATTGGGGAGATCAGCAGACGGCACTTTTTAAACCAGCTGACAGGCCATGACCATGTCTTAGCACAGATGTGCAAAGTCTTAGATATTGGGTATGTGATATGCTGTTACTTTAGTATAAAGTAGTTTGGTATGTTGAGTCATGTGTCTGGAATAAACATTAATAGTAGAAACATCCTGGAATGTTGGTGTTCAATGTGGTGTATGGAAAACTCTAGTTTAATTTTTCAGTCTGCTGTTGGACTTTCTGTACTAATTGATGATGTCTTTCCTTCTCACTGTTGCAGTATTCATCATATATCTGATCTTTTGCCAAGGACAGCTCAGTGTTTAGCCAGTATGCCAAAGCCTTTACATCCTCCCAACAACGTACATCAGATCTATGCTCCCCGCGCAGATGCAGGGCATAAAGGTGATGTACACTTAATATTCGGAACTTCTTTGCTGCCAGTCCAAATACCATAGTTGAACATTAGTCTGAACACCCCTCGCTGAAGTGGTTTCTGCTGATCCATTTTGAAATAAGTGCCCCATTGAGGGTCTTTCTTTTTCTTCCTTTACTTGTGTACTTAGGGTTCATGTCGTCCAGGAAGGGAAAATGTCAGTGTAGTAGGCCGAGTCCCCTTAAAGACTGGCACAAGAAATGTTTATTCTGCATAGGTGCTTCACACGCTCATACTTAATGTACAGATTGTCAGGCATTTATTCCCACTTCTGTCCTCTTTATCTATTTCTCTTAAGAACCAATGCCTCAAACTTTTGACCCAGGGAACCATGCCCAATTCTGACCTCCCCAAGGTACACCCGTCTCTTAAAAAGAAGACCAAGAAGTCTTTGTCTGGCTCTGCTGCTGTCCACCCCCACACATAAAGGATAAGCACACCTCGAGGCTGGTCAAACAATATGACATGCTTGAGCTACTCCATGTCCAACTAACCATGAGAAAAAGCCATTACCATGTTATTGCTAGCACCGTGAACTAGGAAACCCATATATCATATCTGAAGTTATTAGAATCACTCACCATCTAGCCCAATACTATACTCATGAGTGATTTTAACTACCCCTCCATTAATTGGGAGCCATATATGACCACTAATATGCAGGTTCAAACATTTCTTTATAAATTCAAATACCCTGGAGCACCTAGTCTTCACTCCCACTAGGGGAACAAATATCCTAGATCTGGTACTCACAAATGTGGGAGAGTGCTGCATCCCCCCTCCAGTGTTATGTCCTCACTAATATCAGATCACAAAGCAGTGTCCCTTGAAATAAAGGTAAATGGTAAATCTAGTCCCCCCACCTAACCCCAAAAACTTTAAGAACTTCTCTAAGGTAAATTATCCCCTCTTAAGGGATGGTATAGCTAGTTTCCAAGCTCCCCCAAATCCAGACATCTATGTAGAGGCCTACACAAAAGCCCTGTATGACTATATAAACAACTGCATAAAAACGGCAGTACCAGACTGAAATAAACCCAGGTCAAACTGCAAAAACAAGCCACCCTGGTGGACCCCTAGTATTAATAGATTGTACAGTAAAATCCCCATTATCCGGGACTCAAGCAACCGGCACTTGATTGGCTTGTATGTTGGCATATGAGCCAATCAAATATTGCAAAGCAGAGCCACTTCTACTCAATGCGGAATAGCCCGCAGTTCCACATTGAGTAGAAGTGGCTCCACTTTGCGGTTTTTGATTGGCTTGTATGCCGGTATATGAGATGATCAAAAATGGCAATGCAGAGCCTCTTCTGTTCAATGCAGAACAGCCCGCTGTTCCACATTGAACAGAAGAGATTCTGCTTTGCGAGTTTTGATTGGCTCATATGCCGGTATACGAGCCATTCAAAAATTCCAAAGCATATCTCAAGCAACCGGAACATACACGTAACTGGCATCTACCAGTCTCCACAGGTGCTGGTCAAGTGAGACTTTACTGTACAACAAAAGAAAGAAAATTCTGTTGAAGTAAGAGGGAATGTGCACAATAAAGAAATAAGTCCCTCATTGTCTAAACAAGTGAATCAGGGTACTAGTCAAGTGTGTGAAAGCAGACTTTGAGGTAAAAATATCCTCCAAAGCTAAGGATAACCATAAGGCATTTTTAAGCTATGTCTGCAGTCTTAAGGGTAACACCCAACAGTGTGCGGAATTAGTTGTAAATGGCATCACCTATACTCAACCAGAAGTTACAAATCTGCTGGCCAAAAATTCAGCTCAAATTTCACCTCCCCATCACTCCCAGTTCTCCCTCAAAAAATACCCTCCACTACACCACCACTTTATCAGCAAAGAATAGGTTGCCACTGTGCTCTCTAAAGCTAAAACATGGCTTCAGTGGGCCTGACAGTACACCAAGTTGCCTCTTAAACAACTTAAATCAGGACTTATTAGGTCCATCAGGATCTCTATTTAACCACAGACGTCAGATTGGAGGACAGCAACAGTCATTCCTCTGCATGAAGGGACCATCTACTGACCTGGGAAATTACAGACCCATAAGTTTGACTATGTTTGTCTTGTATGTATCATGGACCTGATAAATAATGACATAGGAGACCTCAGAACACAGGACCTCACACAGTTTTGTCAAGGGCAGGTCATACCTACAGAACCCGGTGGATTTCTTTGAAAGTCACTAAAGTCATGGATGAGGGTGAAACTGGACATACTGCTTACCTCGACCTGGCCAAGACATTTGACACAATTCCCCTCTCAGGTGTTATAAACTCACAAAGCTGGGCATTTAATCTCTATGTCAGCAGCTGGACAGCCAGTTGGCTCATGGACAGAGCTCATGTGGTTAAAGTGGATGAATCCAGATCCAGCAAGAGGCTAATTACTAGTGGTGTGCCACAGAGATCAGCACTGGGACTACTTCTGTTTGGAATATAATATAGAAGGTACTCACAAATCCACCCCCAATGGAGCTGCTACATATTTGCAAGTCAAACAGCATGATGGTCACTTGACCTAAGGATCTAAACTTAGCAACTCAAACAAAACATGCTGGAGAGACAGATATGTGTCTCAGAGATTGCCCCTCCTTTGGAACAGGCTTCTTATTAACATTAAGCAGAGCCCTTCCCTGGCCCTCATCAAGTGCAGTTTGGATCAGTGGATGGGGAAGCACAAATGCAGACTTGGGGTAGTGCCTGTGATGTCCTTCTATTCACATGTTGCAGTATTCATAACAGTAGGGAGTTGCTGCCTGCAGTGCCGCCTTCCTGCCAGTATACCAAAGTCTTTACTTCAGGAGGGTACTTGTGACATCCCTTGTCAGGGCCATAAACTGACGTAGGGTATAAATGTGACATCTGCACGCACCCTCCTCAGAAATTTCCTGCCGCAGTGAACGCCGGACTCCTGTTCGCCAGTTCCAAAAGCAGATCGCGTTTTCAGACAACCATTAAAAGTCTCCAGACCAGACAACCGTTCTACTACCGATACAGATGTGCCCTGTTGTTTTTTTTTTCCTAACCTTTGATTATTGTTAAGTCTTACATGCCAACTAGAATGGGGAATTGTGCTTGTGGGAGACAAATTCCTCGCAAGGACGCGCATGAGAAGTGTGTTTTTTGCTTAGCCGAGGCCCACGACCATACGTCCCGCCCCATTTGCAAATCTTTCATCCTGAAAACCCTTTGTAGCAGTCTTGCTGCACTAAAATTGTATTTAGAAAATCAGAGACTCAGACGTCTTGCGCTCTGTATGGAAGGGGGGTAGGCCCGTCCGAAGAGCCGCCGAGGAAGGCCAAGAAAGTTAGGCTGGAATCCCACGCTGTGCCTCAGGCGTTGGAGAAGGTTCTTGAGGCTGATGAAAGCTCAGCATCTTCCTAGACATCTGTTTCCAAGCCAGGCCTGGGACCCTCAATGGAAGCCGGGGTGGCAGAAACTTTTAGTATGTCCACCGAGACTATTCAGCCATCAGGTCCTGATCGCGGAGTGGAACCACGTCTCAGTCAATTGGAGGGTCTTGCTTCTTTACTTCCACCCAGGCAAACATCTGCTCCGATTCTCTCCTCACCAGTTCCTCCCTTAAAGAAAAAACCCTGAAACCCAGCCAGTTCCTGGATGAGAAATTTTTTCGCAAATTCTTTTTAAGGCTTTTCAGGCCTTACAGACACAACAGGCGCTACCAGCCCCCTCACCTCAACCTACTTTACAGGTATCAGAGGAAGAGTACTCCTCTTCAGATGAATCTGTTTCATATGAATCCCAAGTAGACTCCCCAAAAGATTTCATCACCCCAGAGGAGGAAGACTCCATTACTCCTGAGTCTCCAGAGGAAGAAATCACCTTTGGAGACACAATCTCCCTCATGAGGGAGCATTTTAAATGGCAGGTATCTGAAGTATCTGACACCAAGAAAAGGTACTTCGACCTTTTACAAATGGAGAAACTTTCTTCAGCAGTGGCCCCCTTGCTGCTTGCCTTCCAGGATGCTTTCTTGGTGGCTTCTCAATCCCCTCACTCTCAACCACGAGCTTCTAAATGACCGGACCGATTCTACAAGGTCTCAGGATACCCAATACGTCTTTAGGACCCCACCAGCAGACCCAGCAGTTATTGCTGTCTCTGCTGACAAATTATCTCGGCAACTACCTTTCGACTGCTCTTTATACCAAAGACAAAGACAGTAAATTCATGGACAGACAAGGGAAGAAAGTTTATACCTCCTCTACTCTGGCTGTAAGAGCTCTCAACTACCAAACACATATGGCTAGATTTGTCCTGGATACCATTACCAAGGCCTCCACATTACTATCTGAGGCACTAGATTCTCCCATAAAAGCACAAATTAATACTCTCCTCCCCACTGCATCCCAAGTAACTAGGCATTCAATCTGTTGAAGCCTCATCTAAGTCTGCTGCATCTGGATCAGTCTTGAAGCGATATTCTTGGGTGAGACTACAACCCATACCCATAGATGTGCAAACAGAATTGTTGGCTGCACCCTGGATAATAAAGCTCCGTTTGGACAAGCCTCAGCAGAACTCCTCAAATCCCTTCAAGAAAAGGGTAAGGAACTTCAAAATCTTAAACACCTGCTGGTGTCTCCTATACCAAGATACCACAGGAATTATCCACAAAAACCCTCCTTTGTCAGAAGGCAGTCCTCACACTCTTCTCCACAGTCTAAAGGATGCAGACAAACCAGGAAAAACTACTGCAAGATTTCCAACCAGTTCTTCCACTATGCCCTTTCGAGGCCAGTCTGACCACTCCAGACCATCTCCTCTGTGACTTCCCACCCTTGCACCAAAACACCCCACTTTTCCCCTCCATCTTACCCTCTCCCTTCCCTCCTGGCGGATAATCAAATCAGAACAATGGGTACTCTCCATCATTCAGTCAGGCTATTTCATGACTTGGTGGATGCTACCACCTTTTCGTGGTATCCCTCAACCACCTGCTTGCCAAACCCACCTTTTCCCCCTTATCATTCATCAACTTCTAGATGAAGGTACCATAGAACAGGTACCATACCATCAAAGAAACATAAGCTTTTACTCCAGAATGTTTCTGGTACCAAGGAAGGATGGCCCATGGAGACCAGTCCTAAATGTATCCTTTCTAAACCTCTTTCTCAAAGTTCCCAGTTTCAAAATGATTACCTTACCACTGCTCTTACCACTCATTCCAACTCAAGCTTTCATGGTAGCCCTGGATTTGAAGAATTCCTACCTACACATCCCTGTTCACCCACATTACAGGAAATACCTCAGATTTGCAATAGGCTCTTGCCATTTGCAATTCTCTGCCTTGCCCTTAGGACTCTCTACTTGTCCCCGAGTGTTCACAAAGTGTTTGGCCCATGTCATCACTCATTGCAGGACTCAGGGTATTCAGATATACCCATACCTGGATGGACCTGCTCATTCTTCATCAAGACCACTCAGTCCTCCTAGTTCACCTACAGCAGGTAATCTCCACCCTATCTCAGTTAGGGTTCACCATAAACCATGAAAAGTCTCACCTGATCCCCTCTAAAGACCTGGTTTTCCTGGGGTGTAGAGATCAGAACAGACAAAATGAAAGCCTTCATTCCAGATCAAAGAATCCTAGACCTTTGTCTATACTTCCAAAAACTCCTCTCCACACTTCCTTGCCAGCTCGAGAAATTTTAAGAATTCTAGGCCACATGGCATCACTCATACCCATGTTGCTTCTGGCAAAATTCCACATGCGAAAAATCCAGTGGGGCCTGAAAACCTATGGCGCCAATGCTCCCAGCCCCTGGACACCTCCCTCCCCTTACTTCAGTGTTTGAAGAAGGAGCTCTAGTGGTGGATATCAGCTGTCCACCTCAACCAAGGGACCCACCTTCAGGTCCCTGCGCCCCCTCCAACAGGTTTCCACAGATGCTTCTGACTTGTGGCGGGGGGGCAGTGCTACTTATAAACCAAAAATAACTCTCGGTGCAAGGCACTTGGCCCAACCCAAGATAAAAGGACCATATCAACATCAAAGAAATGAGGACTTTGCAGTTGGCCCTACTAACCTTCAGATCAACCCTTCAGCCAGAAACACTGAAAGTAATTACAGACAATATAACAGTCCTGTGGTACATAAACAAGTAGGGAGGAACAAATTCCTACCCTCTGTGCAGCCTAGCGATCCAGATCTGGAACCTAGCAGTATCTCTCCACATTCATCTGGTAGCTGTTTATATCCCTTCAACAGAGAATGTCATGGCAGACTTCCTGAGCAGAACTTCAGCTCCAAGTCATGAATGGATGCTTCACAGGGAAGTATTTCTGGACATAATCCACAGGTGTGGGGTATTCCACAAGCAGATCTTTTTACCTCCGCCCAGAACAGACAGATGCCCAAATTCTGCACAAGGAATCCGCATCCACAACCATGGAAAGTGGGCGCCTTCTCCTTCTCTTGGGAGGGAATGTGCCTCTGCTTTCCCCCTTCACCTTAATTCAGAAAGTAATTCTGAAAATACAGAGGGGCAACCCAAAAATCCTACTGGTGACCCCCTTTTGGCCGACAGCATTGGTTTCCCCTCCTACACCTACTAGCCAAGGGTAATCACCATAGGTTACCCCACCAAATAGACCTGCTCACACAGGACAGGGGATCCCTACTACACCCTCAGGTGAACAATCTGAAATTAACCATATGGGTGATAGGGTTCTGATCCCCTACAGACACATATACTCAGAGGAAGTACTCACTGTTCTGCAGGAGGCCAGAAAACCTAGTACCAGGAGAAGCTATGTATCCAAATGGAACCGATTCTTCTACCAGTGTCAACGAAAATACCAGGACCCTCTGACTACCTCTATACCTATGGTCCTTTCCTATTTGTGTGAGCTGCTTCACTCAGGACTTACAATACTCATTAGTCAAAGTGCATTTATCTGCCATCTCTGCCTGTCTGCCCATCTCCCCTCCTCTGGCTTCCAGACTGGAGGTCAGACTTTTCCTCAAAGGGGTTCTTCACATCAGGCCACCCAGGAAACCTATCCGTCCCCCTTGGGACCTGAAGTTTTTACTAGAAAAACTTACATTGCCACCCTTTGAACTAGCTCATTCAGTATCCCTAAAGCTATGCACACTGAAAACAGTTATATTAATGGCCCTTACATCTGCCAGAAGGGTCTCGGAGATGCAAGCCCTCATGGTTACTTCTCCCTACCTTATTTTCCACAAGGTCAGAGTTGCTCTCAGGACTAACCCTTCCTTCATGGCGAAGGTGGTTAATGAACTTTCACTAAACCAGACCATTAATTTACCAGTTTTCTACCCTCAACCACAAAATTTCTCAGAAAGGACTCTCCATTCCTTGGATGTCCACAGACAACTGAGGTATTATGTAGACAACACCAAACCTATCAGAAAGTCAGATCAACTTTTCATGTCCTTCTACCCGAGAGCTGTAGGGAAGGCAGTCTCCAAGCAGACCATTTCTTCATGGATTTCTAAATCCATTACCTTATGCTACTCTTTCCATGGAAAATCCCTGAACGATCAAGTCAAATCTCACTCTACCAGGGCAGCTGCTTCCTCAGCTGCCTTTTTCAAAGGAATTGACTACGCTTCCATCCTGGAAGCTGCCACTTAGACGTCTGTCCACAGCTTTACCAAACATTACAAACTGGACCTAGTCTCTAGAGCTAGTGCAGGGTTTGCCAGATCTATCCTGCAAGGACTCACTGACCAGGGAACCCAATCCTCCACCCAGAGCCATACCTAAAAGCTCTGGTACTCTCCCTACTGTTATGAATACTGCAACGTGTGAATAGAAGGACATAGAATAGTTGTGTAAGAACTTACCATAACCTTAGATGTCCTTCTCTTCCATGTTACAGTATTCAGCCCCACCCAACTACCCCTCTGCCTTTACCAGCTTACATACCATGCTAACTTGTGGGGACATAACCCTTCTATCCCCCCGTTTCTCCACTAAACACAAACTTCCTGCTACCCTGACTCTAGCTTGCATGTAATTCTAAGGGCTTCCTTGGGACCCTTCTACCCACAGGAGTACTACTGTATGCAGCAGTTCATTCTGAGGAGGGTGCATGCAGACATCACCTTTATACCCTACATCAGTTTATGGCCTTGACAAGAAACGTCACACGTACCCTCATGAAGCAAAGACTTTGGTATACTAGCCAGAAGGTGGCGCTGCAGGCAGCAACTCCCTACTGTTATGAATACTGCAACATGGAAGAGAAGGACATCTAAGGTTATAGTAATTACTTACACAACTATTCTTTCCTTATGGACAGGGGCAGTCTGTAAGATACTCAATGCACAGGCACAAATTCATGCCATCCTCTTGCCCCTAGGGGGCCATATATTGGGTAAAATTGAGCTATATTGTCTGTGTTTGCATGAGACCATAAGGTGGTAGCCTAGTAATTTCCTATGAACCTAAATATATTATGAGTAGTAATATATTTGACAATAACCACCTGAATTGAAAGCTGTTACAAAAGCTGCTGTTAAGATCCAGATTCTTGTGTTGTTATGTTAGGATGACAAGATGGTTTTGAAACAAATGTCCCATTTGTGATGAATTGTCATGAGTACAAGGGCTTATGTTTAAAAATGATGCCATTATTATACCTCCTCAAGTAAAAGATCAGACATAAGATGATGATAAAATTGCATGAATCTTATATAGGTATGTCTAGGTGCAAGGAAGAAGAGAGACATGTATTGTCCCTAATATGTGCAAGTAGATGGATAAAGAGTGCAAGATTATGATCTCTTTGGCATGTTGAAAGATCAAAATCACAGAGAGAAAACTCTCATCTCTAATACAGAGGGATAAAGCCCTGACTGTGATCAAGATTGTCTGTTTTTATCTGAGGCATGGGCACCAGATGATCCAGATGGGGAGAATAACAGTAAGCAGGTCAGTATCCGCTCATCTATCCTGAGATGAAGGATGTAGTCTCGTTTGCTGCTTAGCTGTCACCCATAGGACTGTTGGTAAATAGTTGTAGCTATATGTGCCAGCATGACTCCATTCTGCATTTACTAGCACAATGCATTGATAGTGGTCGCGTGGTTGCACACATACCTGTGCAAGCAGTGATGGAGTGAAGTCATAGCTTTTTACAAGGGTGTAAGTTAAATATTGGACACTCCACACAGTTACAGGTGTCTGATTCCAACCACCTGACTTCAGGGAAATGAATAGATTTATTTATTTTATTTTTTTATTTTCCATTTTTTTACTGGGTTAGTCTGGCTGGACACAAGGTGACTGTTTTCAGAGGAGGCCCGGGGAGAAAAGCTCCACTACATAATAAAACATTTAGAAAAAAAATAATAAAAAATGATATAAACATAGCTATTTTGTACAAAGAGCATAGAACATATAAAAAGGAGTAAAATCAGAGTTTTACAAATGATACAGCATACATTGGTTGGAATATTGAGAAACAATTAAACAAGATATTATACTACAAATATACAATTGCTTGAACACAAATTCAAAAAGAAGTTTCAATAGAGAAACTGGGTCATAAACTAGAAATCAAAACTATAAAGGTGGCCTAAACATCTGGTTCACAGTACACCTGTGATCTAAGGATGTTGAAAGTCAGGAACAGGTAAAATTAGTCTGGTTCTGTACAGGAACGTATCCAAGTTTTGAATAGGAGTTCTTTTAGTAGGGATTTGAAAGTATGCTTACTATTTAGACATCTAATGTCAGGGGGTGGAGAGTTCCAGGCCTTAGCAACTGCATAGGAATAAAGAGATTGGCCTGAGCTATGTAAGCAATTGGTAACCGTCAGTAGGGCAGTATTGAAGATCTTAGTTGACGCACAGTATTATGGAAGATGAGCAAACCAGAGAGAGCAGATATTTTATTTGGTTGGTATAGCAGTTGATGGGTCAGGAGAAGTTGATTGTATTTTAGTAGGTTAGGGAGTTCTAACCATCCTAGTTGTTTTAGGGAGAGGCAATGGTGAGAATGAAACTTAGCATTGGTTGCAAATTTTGAGATTTTATTGTAGCAGGTAGATGGTTTCAGAAGGTCAGATTTGTTTAGGTTAGTTAGATTGTTAAGATTTCTGCCCTGAGCAGGGAATGAATGGGCCATAGGGCTTTTGGCTTGGTCAAAGAATGAATGTGTCTATTAGATGGTGAGGAAGAAACGCCACAGTGATGACAGGGAGGTGGGGAAAATAGCTAAAGGAATTAATTCCACAAGAAATTCCTTTATTGCATTAGTTAGAGCTAAGCACTGAACTCAGTACAGTAATCTTATTTTTTTCCTTTGCTTTCACCACTATTTAAACTATTGTTTCCTGTAAAGGGCACTGCATCCAGTACAGTGATCATTGTGCTGTCTGACTTCAGTCTTTACTAGATATGATATGCCAGAACAGAAAGTCTTTTGTCAGAAAATAGCAGTTTATTTGTATCGTATTTAGTCCAAGATATAAGCAATCCAATGGCAAGCTGAACATGTGATCAAAATAGGCAAAAACATACCAAAGAAAAGTGATATGTCTAGCCACCTAGACTGCTGGATTTTTTCTGTCACCCGTGGAATGCAGAAATATGCCTTTACAAGGTATATGACTCTCCCCAGTTCAATTTTTTTATTTCAAAACAGAAACTGCACACAAAATGTCAACAACACATCATGTGTAAAAAAAATATATATATATATATATATATATATAGATATATAGATATATATATATATATATATATATATATAAACAACAGCTTTAATACAGTTGATTAACTGTCCAACTTTTTTTATACTAAATATAAACTTAAATGATTAAAAAAAACAGTTTAAGTTAAGTATGCCAGAACTGGTTTCTACTGTTTAGCTAGGGCCCCTTACCGTCCTATTTGTACCATGACATGCCACAAAGGGAGTTTTAGTTTCTAAATGAGATAACCATTTAGTAAAAGTTTCTATAAACCCATGTCAGCCACTCTGATATAATTTTTAGGATGATTCCCTGTAGATGTATGGCGACACCTAACCGGGAAAAGCCGAAAGACACAAACATTCCCTGTAGATGTAATATATAACCAAGAAATTGTTACCCAGACTATCCAAGTTTTTAAAATACAGAATAAATATTGAAGATGTTAAAATGAAACCCCACCTCAGGTGTTAATGAGAAGAAGGCTGAGAACAAAGCTTCCTACATATTTTTTTGTGCTAGTTACAGAAAGAAGACAATCAGCAGTGGGGCTTCTGCAAAGAAAGCAGATTTATGGCACAGCTCTAAAGGAAGGAGACTAGGAAGATTATTGTGGGTTAGAATTTCAGACAGAAAAATGCAAAAATTGTTACAATCTACTGTAATTGCTCATGTGTAATCAGGTTCTTATGTTGTGTAAGGAAATGATATGCAGTTGTATAGAGGAAGTTATATACATCTGCTGAAACCGCCATAACAGCTTCCAGGAGTCTCATCAAATAGCTGCAATAAGGACTTAACAGAAACTGTAGTGTAGCCTGCATGTTTGCCAGTGACTTCAGTTACTGAAACTTATCCTGAGATAATTCCAGACTATGTGATGGATCTACTTAGGTTCATAGTTGCTTACTTGACCCTTGATCCATCACTATCTTTAGAAGCCTAGCCATACATTTCATGAAGTTTTTAGTCCATATATTTTAAGTATGAATATCCCAGAGAAGAGCAGAACATTTGCATGTTGCCCGTACCCTTGAGAGACTGGAACAAAACCAGGGTACCGGAACCTCCAAGAAGTAAATGCCAAAGAGGACTGAACCCAGTGATAGGTATTTTGGAGGAGGATGAGCAGCCACTCTAATTTCCTGAGTTCTGTTTGCGAGCCAGTTTGCTATCCAATGAGTTACACAGGCATTATTTAGCTGCAATAGTTTATCTACGATGGTTGAGTGAGGGATGGTGTTGAACACCTTTGTGAGGTCTGTATGTGCAATATATACAGATTTGCTGCCATCCATTATTTTAGTAACCTTCTCGAAGAAGTCAACCAGGTTAAGTAGGCAGAATCTATGTTTTATCAAATATGAACTGAGTTGGATCAAGAGTTTGTAGGTTACCTATGTCCTATAATGATGCTTTCCATAACCTTACAGATAAAGTTGGTCAGACTTATTGGTCTATAATTTCCTGAATCCTTTGATACCCCATCTTTGTGCAAGGGGGATAACAGTTGCTGTCCTTCTTTTGTCCAGCACAAAGCCTCTTTGGAGACTGACATTTGAATTGCCTCTGTAGGGTGTCGGATTCTGTTTCAGGTTGGCTAGTAAGCTGACAGGTATGTTATCTGGCCCTGTAGAAGTAGTGTTCTTGGGCTTGGATAGTGCCCTGAGGACTTGTTCATGTAATATTTCGGTGTGTATCGATACAGGTATGACATCTGTGAATGTAGAGGGGAGAGGGGGTGTAGGTGGATCTAAATTTATCTGCTAGTAGATTGGCTATGTCTTCTGCATCCAAGCATATTGTATTACTTACTAGCTCTGCACAGTGCTCGGCATTTTTTCTGTGGTTTCTAAAATAGACAAAGAAAGCCAAAAAACACCAAAAAGTGCATCAAATGCATGTTCCAAATCCAGTAAAATAAAAACCCAGCTCTTCAGCGCGTTCAACTCTCAGTTTAATATTAAAATAAAAATATAAATATGTAAGCTCTTTTTTGCTTGTAAGAACATATAAAGGACTTCATAAGACAGTCGTACTATCTTAGGTCAGTAATTTACATACATTTATTGTCAGTCACGTGTTTTCTGTCTATCAGTAAATGTTCTTAATAAATTAAAGGTTTCATTAAAAAGGGCTAAGTTAAAACTGTCATTAAGCCCTGGTGTGCCAAAAGCATTAAATCTAAACTGCTAAAGAAGTTCATGCTGATCCAAATGGGCCTCTAAATTGCCTCCTGTCTTGCCCATAATACCCTGTTCTAGCACAAAAGAATGAAATCATCTGAAACTTGAACTTTTGCTGTGTTTTGCTACTGCACTGTTCATTTTATTTTTCCTTTTTATCACTCTCACATGTTTTTAATCCTATCTTGCAGCTTCCTACTGGTCCTCCCAATGTAGAAAGAATCCCAGGTCAGACATTGGACATGGTAACTGACATTCTTACTGTCCCACACAAACCTGCCTGTGACCACCACCGTCATAGATTCATAGGTGTGTACGAGGCTAATGGCCGTGGAGCCTGTACAAGCCTAGCCCATAGAATTGCCCTGGCATCATGCTGCCCAGTGTTAGTCCCCAGTGCCTCTATCAAGTAGAGCCACTGGAGTGATCCCCAGGGTGAACTTTCTATTTCCCATCCACTCATCAAGATTTCTGTTGAAGAGGGCCAGTGAGGTGCTTTGCTTGACATGTATGGGAAGTCTGTGCCAGAGCATGGGCAGTCTCTGGGTTATGAACCTGTGCCTCCAGCATGTTCTGTTGATTGTGGTAATAAGGTTGAGGTCTCTGGAGCATGTGGTGCGGAGGGTTTGAGATTTCTTTAGATGTAGCATTTCAGACATGGCTTTGTAAGTCAAGCAGAGATTGCCTCTTAGTAGACGATATGAGACAAAGAAGAGTTGGAGTTTTTTGAGTCTGTACGTGTAGAACATGTGTTTAAGGCCTAGGATCCTCTTCATGAGGTACTTTTGTGGCCTCTCCAGCTGTTGCAGGTGTCTAGTGAGGTACATGCGAAATGGGGCATTATACTCTGATTGGCCTAATGAGGGAGGAGTAGAGAAAAATGATGACCTCTTTCTTCTTGGATGCAAAACCCTTGGTAATGAGATGTGCCACATAGAAGAACTTTCTGACCACAGTGGCAATGTAGTGGTTGAAGGAGAGGTTGCTGTCAACCCGTTTCCCCATATCTCTTATAACATCTTCAGTGGGCTCCCATCGATGTGGTAATTAGTGGGAACTGAGTTTTTCCCAAAGGGGATGACAACGCATTTTTTGGCATTAAGCTTAAGGCCATGTTTTCGACACCAGTCATTGGTCTCAGTGAGGCCTTTCTGTAGGATGTCTACATCACTTAGGGAGTTAATAATGGCTCCAAGCTTGCAGTCATCTGTGAACTTGGTCAGCCAGAGTCCCTCCGTGTTGACCTGGACTTCTGAGAAGTAGATGCCAAACAGGAGAGGACCCAGTACTGATGTGTGGGACTCCACTCATCACTGGTGGGCTTCTTTCACACTGTGGGTTCTATCTGTGAGCCAGTTTGCAACCCACATAACGATATAGGGTTTGATGCCTACTTTGGTGAGTTTATCAATAATTCCTGAGTGGAGAATGGTATCAAAGGCCTTGGAAAGATTGAGGTAGGCTGTATGAACTGCCTTGCTCTCATCCACAGCTCTGGTGACTGACTCAAAGAAGTCAACCAGGTTGAGCAGACATGATCTTTCTTTCACAAAACCAAATTGCGTGGGATCTAGAGTTTGGAGATTCTTCTATATTCTTGTTAATTAGGTGCATGATGATGCAGTCCATAGCCTTACATATCAGACTCATCAGGCTAATGGGGCGATAATTTCCAGGGTCGGTAGTAGCTCCTCCTTTATGGAAAGGGATGACTGTAGCAGTGCGCCATTCGGTAGGGACAACGCCTGAGATGAGGCTGTGAGTGAACAGGGCACACAGATGTGGTGCCAGTTAACTTTATAGTTCATGTAGAACACAGCCAGTGATATTGTCTGGTCCCATGGAGGCTGTGTTCTTGGCCTTGGACAATGCACCTTTGACCCGTGCTGCAGTAATGCTTGGTGCCTGGCACTCTTCTAGTACTGAGACTGGTCCTTTAGGGAGGGAGAGAGGGGTAAAGTTGGCACTGAATCTTTCGACCAGTATGTTGGCAATATCTGTTGGCTCAGTATAGGAGGTACCATTGTGCAGTAACTCAGAGCAAATCTGGGTATTGCCGTGGAGATTCTTGATATAACTATAGAAGGCTTTGTGGTTGTTTTCAGTGTCTGGCACAATTCTGCCTTCATAGCTAGCTTTGGAGGATTTGATGAGGGATCTCAACCTTTTGTTGAGGCTAATAAGGGAATTTTTCCAATCTTGGGGCTTCACCTTTTTCTGTAACAGTTTCTTCCTTCTGTTGTAGAGTTTATTAATGGCAGGGGACCACCCGATTGGCTTCCTTTTTTGGAGGACAGCATCTTGTTTCTGTTGGGTATGGCTAGTTCCGTGCATTGGTGTATGATTCTGCAATCGTGCATCTATTTTCCATTGGCATGGGTGCTGTGAAGTTAGCCACCTCTGTTTCTAGGAGTCCAAAGTAAGTTTTTGAGAAGTTTTTCATGGTGGATATCTTTGCAGGGGGTGTGGGTGAGATGTGGATTTCCATGGTGATTAGTTTGTGGTCGGATCTAACCAGTTAGGAGTTGACTATTGGTGTAGAGTAATGAT
Source organism: Protopterus annectens (assembly GCF_019279795.1). Classification (NCBI taxonomy): domain Eukaryota; kingdom Metazoa; phylum Chordata; order Ceratodontiformes; family Protopteridae; genus Protopterus; species Protopterus annectens. Next base: position 483,226,333 of record NC_056726.1, on the reverse strand, counting down.
TGCCCATGTTAGTAATAACCAGATCAAGGGTGTTGCTTCCTCTAGTGGGGGTAAGAATGAGCTGGTCCAGGGCATTGGAATTGATGAATTCCAGGAAGCATTGGGTCATTGCATTGGTGCATGAGTAGTTTTCCCAGTTGATGGAGGGGTAGTTGAAGTCACCTAGTATGAAAGTGTTGGGTTGGATTTTAATAGTTTTCAGGGTGCTTAGGAATGTGGAGTGAGAGTCTTGGTCCATGGTTGGGGACCTGTAGCAGGCTGCGACCTGAATCGGCGTCTTATTCAATGTTAGTTGTACCCAGAGTATCTCAGATGCGTTATGCTGGGCTACTAGTCTGGAGGTGTGCATATCCTTTATGAACATGGAGACACCACCGCCTTTGGAGCTTTGGTCCATGTTCTGGGGCCGAAAGGTGTGGAATGAGTTATAGCCTGGTAGAGCAGGGGTGCTTTCTGCTGCTATAAACCTGGCCTCGGTTACAGCACAAATGTCAGTGTTCTTCATTTTGAGGAGTGCTTCAAGCGAGTGCATCTTGAGGTTTAGACTTCTAGCATTGAGCAGCATGGCCCTCAGATTGCATTTATTTGTAGCTGTTATGGTGGTAATTTGGTCTTTGGAACACCACCTAAAAAAGGCACTATAGGGATGACAAGAGCCTTAGCCAGTACCCAGAAACCCAAGGGTGATAGATGCAGGCCATCTCTGGCAAAGCATCGAGGTCTGTCAGTCATGTCATCCCAAGCAGACAGATACTGGATCCCCTTAGAATGACACCAGAAACTTGGCCAGTTGTTGAAGTCAGTCATTTTCTGTTTGTACTGCGGTATCATTCTGGGCGATGGTAGGATGCTGCTCAGGGTGAGGGTCATACCTGCCTGGGCCACATAATGCGAGAGCTCCACCATGTCTCTTTTTATGTAGTCCAGGGAGGTGTGTCTCGGACGGTTACCTTCTCCTTATTTAACCTAGTGAGTGGGACATCAGTGTGCCTCACTATTGAGTCACCTATGATTATTGTATTGGGGAAGCTGTTTTGCCGGAGGGGCTTAGGTTGAGGGGCACACTGTGTAGGTGAGCTATGTGTCTTGTGGTTTGTGCTGTGTTGTGGGGTTCGAGTGCATTTCTGCTTTGGACGTCTCTGCTGTTTGAGTAGATTTCTATTGAGAGCCTCCACGAAGGTGAGTGTGTGGTTTGTGTTTTTATGTGAGAGCTATGATGGTGGGTGTTCTGGAGGGCTGTGTGTTCCATGTGGTGTGGGGCAGGTGTTGACCTTCTCCTCTTGACCAGCTGTTCCGGTCTTGGCTGGAGAGTCCATAGCTTCCAATTTGGAGATATGAGTGCATCTCTCACAAGTGTGAGTGTTGGAAGGTAAGAGGAGAGGGTTGTCTGTGTACATGAGGCAGTTGCTACACTGCCTCAGAATGCCCAAGTTCACTAGGTTAATAGGAGAAAGCACAGGGAACTGACCTTTAGACGTGCCAGGAGGGATGGTCATCATTACTAAGTACTAGAGCTGTTTCCTTAAAGGACATCTAGTGCTGGTAGCACTTGTGTGCTACAATAATTGCTACAAAAAGCCTGATGAAGTGCTAGGCGAATAAGCTAATTAAAGTGCAAGAGAGAAGAGAACCATCAAGATCTAAGGGAAAAATTGAAGAGCAGACTTTCTGGCACCGGTAATAGTTTACCCCAGCTTAGCGCCGCTGCGAGGCACTCAAATAAACCAGAAAGTTGAAAGGGATAGAAAAACTACCCAAACAGCCAATAAACTACCATTTCAGAGCCCGAAACCACGCCTCTTGTGATAGATAGGCTACCTACTGCTTACCACTCCCACTGATAAGCTGGAAGGCTTCCTTCTAACACAGAAAGGTCTGGGGAACTCAAAAACTTGCAAAACAGTCCTGGATACAGCAAATATGTATCTGGACTACTCTAGTAACAGGAAAGGCGTGAAACAAGTTTATAACTTTTTTTTGTGTAAGTTGCTAACATTATGTACTGTTAGAAACAAACTGGCAACTGTGTACATCCAAAGCAAGAATACATTACAGAGCTTTTATTTGTACAATTTTTTATTTGATTCATCTCTTTTTCCTTACAAAATCATTTTAGTGCTATTTTCCCTCTTGTCAACAAATTTTAGTTGATCCTCATCACTCCATATAATGCTTCTTTCCCCCTTAATGTACTCCAATGTCTGCTAATAATACTCTATATCCTGACTGGCCTAGTAAAGGTGACAGGTACCTTCAAACTGTCAATTCTAATAGTCTTTTGTTTTTCACTATTTACTTTTAGTAAAAGAGCAATGGATGTCACACACTAGGTATGTGCTTTATTGCATCTTTAAAAGTACAGACTAGTCTGGGGTGTAAATCTCATATATTTTTTCCAATTGTTCAGATAACTATAAGTAGACAATCTCATACTGAAATGACTATGGTTTCCTTTCCCTGGGATGATGCTGTAGTTTAAACTGCTGAGCTTGATACATTTTATTTTGGAGCAGGCAAGAAGTACAAGAGATGATAGGAATAACTGTCAGGATCTAGTTATGTATTAATACTAAGGTTAATTTAGGTAACAACCACTTACACAGCAGTGTAAGTGGATGTGCCATAAGTGTAGTGCATCAGTGTCTCAAAAAGTCACTGGAAGACTGAGGTTGGGATGATTATGATGGTGATAGTCAGGTGATCATGAAGGGGAAAAGAAGGTAGGTTCTTTGTGGGGGGGGGGGGTCACTGTCAAAATAGCTTTTTGATAATCACAATATAGATATAGAGTAGGATGGTAATACTAAAGTGGCAACACAGGTACATGTCTCAACGCCCTTACCCATCAGTGATTCTCAAGATTTAGTCATGTGATACAGTGCTTAAGGGACTGAAGAACTTTTTGCTTAGGGTTAATAAAATGTGCATCTTTGTTAATAGCCTTAGTGGATACAAAATAAAGGATATAAGTAAGGTCCTTTAGAGGTTATTTGTTAGGTCACAAAGATACAGTGAGGTGATAATAGTAACTGGTAACAGTGCTATAGATAAAACTATTTAAGTTTTCAGCTTGAAGTAAAGAATATAATTTGTCCATGTTAAAACTTAGGCTTTCAGGAACTTTAACTGTAATATTCTACAGGTCCCATGCTACAGTGAAGAACCACTTAAAACAGCTTCATATACAACTAACACTTAAAAGATGAATATTTAAAAATTCAGAAAAGATTATTGTCCTATAGGAAGAACTGGCTGCAAAAAACAAGATGTTTTAATTTTAATAATTTTCATGAGTCAGTATGGTAGTATGATAGTTGACTATAAGCTGACTGAAATGGTTTATTCTTTTCTATTGTTGAAGTGATGTCAACTATCAGGCTTACACATAAAGATACAGCCAAAGTTGTTTTTTTATCCAAGTCAAGGAGTTTGACGGGTACATTTACAGATCTTGCAGCAGGAATTATTGGGGCAAATTGTGATATTGTGATTATTACTGAAAAATGGTTTAGTGAATTGAGTCAGGATTTAAAAATTCCATGTTTCAGGGGTATCATTTTCAGAAGTCATCAGATTGGTGGTAGAGTCTTTATATATGTGACCTCTAACTTAACAATCATCCACCTTAGAGCTGAATAAAGGACATGGAGTTTTTACTGCAGGGATTAATATAGCAAAAGAGAGCTGCAGGGTAGGTTTGTTTTATAGAGCAGACCAAAGTTAAGTGGTGCTTGAGGGTATAAGTTGCTACTCTAGAAATATGCTTCAGCACCATTTTTATGTGATAGCTGGTGATTTTAATGCTCCTGATGCTAACTGGGAGTTAGCTGAATACAAAAGCTGCACCGCTGACTCTCTTGTTAGAACTGTGCTGACAAGATACCTCTCTGATTGTTATTAAACCAACAAGAAAGGAAAATATTTTGGGTGTAGTTTGGATCAATGATATGACAGTTAGGTTTTGTAATAGTGAACCTGAATTATTTGGTTCTGAGCATAGATATTTGATCTGGATGGTATCTCGTAAAACAGTTACGTCTTTGCCTTAGGCATGGTCATCCATAGCTGATAATATATTTTATCAAGCAGACTTCCCAGTTATCACTGATGAGTTGCTGGATTGAAAGTGGGGACAGTTTATGAAAGATAACGTTGTCTGAGAATGTAGGAATTTTTTTTTCACAACTTCATTAGCTGTTTTATTGACAGCTATTCCGTTGATCCATCTGGGAAACGTAGTAAACCATTACAGATAAAAAAATGGAGCGTGAAGAAAACTTGAGGGAATATAAGAGAGAGAGAGACTCAGTCTGGTATATGTCTTGTTAAGGATGACATTCTCTTAACAGATCCGGATACATTAGTAAACATATTTGCAAATAAGTTTACAGAGCTGTCTGTTTATCTTTCATTAAGCAGCACAGTAATGTAATGTGGTGATCTGGATTCCATTAATATCAAATAAAGAAATTCAGCTGTTCCTAAATAGCAAGAATACTAGTTCTGTGCCTGGGCCAGATGGTCTTAACAGGTTCTTCCTTTCAAAAGTTATTAAACAACTTGTATTGTGCTTGGCTTAACTTTTTCAAAATATTCTGTGTACTGGATATGTCCCTGATGTCTGGAAAAAGTGTGGCCTACTTTTCTATCTAGTAATAGCTATTCCTAAGTGTGGAAGTGGTGCTTCAACTTATTAAATTATCATCCTTATCGATTTAACCTATATTACTGGTAAATATTTTGAAAAGATTTATTTGTTCATTGCTACCAGAAGTAGTCAAATAAGTATTGGAGATTTCATCAAAGGCTATTTAAAGATGGAATTCATGAAATTATTAATATGTTTACTGAAAGAGGGTATAAAAGGGATTTTTAGCGAAAACTGCAAATTAAGTTATTACTAAGAGAGCTGACAGATTTTCACCAGTTTTAGGTAATAACGTTAAAATAGTACAAAAACCTAGTGAAACACGTTTGGTTTGGCAGTGTCTATTGACATCTGTAGTATTAGAAACATTATAGAAAACACTTGGAAAATACTGCAAGGAAATCAAGACTTTTGTTTTCCTGTAGTGGGTTTTGGTGCCTTAATTTATTTATTGAAAAATGTTTTTTAAAACAAATATTGCAAAAACAGATTCAACTTTTCTATCAGAGTTTTATAAATTCATAGATTGGTTACTAGGTTAATGACCCAGGGGTCCTTTCTAAGTCTAGCCAAGTTTTCCCGAAAGAATAATGATGTCCTGTATCCAAATAGGACATGGAGGGCCAGGCATTTATAAGCTACCTCTGTCCATAAGGGACATAGAGCCAGGCCCAGTGTAAATTTGCTATTCCCTGTCCAATGGTGTAGGTTGCGCTTAAACTGGGTAATAGACTAACTCAGCTTCACATGAATGGGAAGCCTGTTCCATAGGAGAGGCAGTCTTTGGGATATGCATCTGTCTGTCCAGCATGTTCTGGTTAAGTCACAGACAAAATTCAGGTCCTTAGATGTATTTCCGGTACTGTTTGACTTACAAATATGCAAGAGATTCATAAGTGTAAGGTTTGCGGATGTCTTGTAAGCCAGGCATAGATCACCCCTCAGCATTCTATAGGAGACTGAGCAGAGGGAAATAGCTTTAAGGCACACTGCATAAAGCAGATTTGATATGCCTTGTATTCTTTTCCTATGGAATCTCTGAGGTTGCTGTAGTTGCTGCAATATTCGTAGTCAGGTACATACCAAAGGGAGCATTGTACTCTGTGATTGGTTTCATAAGGATGGAGTACAGTGGCATAACAACCTCTTTGGACCTAGATTCCATGTCCTTTCTTGTAAGTTGCACAACCAAAAAGGGATTTCCTCACCATTGTGACCACATGGTGGTCGAAGGTAAGGCTCTTGTTTGTGTACAGATATCCCTGACCACTTGGTCAATCCTTAGGGGTGTAGTATCAACATGGTAATTAGCCAGGATAGCTAACTTCCCAGAGGGTACAGTTATGTATTTCTTAGGATTGAGTTTAAGACCATGACTTTGACACCATTTGTTAGTCAGAGATAGGCCTTCTTGAAGAATGATTGTATCTGCAGGGGAGTTGATGATAACCCTCAACTTGCAATCATCTGTAAACTTAGTCAGCCATAAACCTTCAGCATTTGCTTCCATTTCAGAGAAATAGATGCTAAAAAGGAGCGGGTCTAGCACTGAGCCCTGGGGGACTCTGCTAGTGACTGGCCCCTTGGTGGAGGTGGCCTTCTCTATTTTGACCTCCTGAATTCTATCATTGAGCCAGTTAGCCATCCAGTGGGTGATAAAAGGGGTTATACCCAAGTTAGTTAGCTTGCCTATAATGCTCAAGTGGGGTATTGTATCAAAAGCCTTGACCAGATCAAGGTTAGCCATGTGCACAGTCTTGCCTTCATCCAGTGCTTTGGTGGCTCTGTCAAAAAAGTCCAGCAGATTTAATCGGCATGACCTTCCCTTAACAAAGCCGAACTGTGATGGATACAGTGTTTGCAGGTTACTTGTGTCATAATTTATGATGTCCATGATAATTCTTTCTATGGCCTTAGATATGAGGTTCATCAGACTTATGGGGCTGTAGCTTCCCAGATCAGTAGTTGGACTTCCTTTGTGCAGAGGAATGACTGTAGCCATCTTCCATTCCTTGGGCACAAAAAATGACTGTAGGCTCCAGTTGAAAAGTAGACTAGAGAGGCCATGTTTCATATTATTTATTAAGCATCCTGGCCATCGATACAATGTTTTTGGCCTTGGATAGTGCATTGATGACCGGTCCCCTAATAATGGTTGTGGGAATTGTGGTATGCGGTATTTCCTTTGGACTCTCGGGGGGAGTGGGGGGAGAAATTTGAGCTGAACCTGTCGCCAAAAGGTTGGCAATGGCCTCCGGTTCAGTGTGGGTGATGCTGCCATTTACAATAAGTTCTGCGTATAGTTGCATATTTCCCCTGAGGATACTGACATAACTGTAGAAAACTTTGTGATTGTCCTTTACCAGAGAAGCTATTTTTTCTTTAAGTTTAGCCTTTGAAGTATTGATTTAACTGTCTTAGCTGCCTGTTTATTGGTCAGGGGGCTTTTAGTATGTATGGCTTTTTTCCTTTAGTTATATAACCAGTTGATATTGTGCTTCCACAAGGGTGGCTTGTCTTTTGAGTTTGTCTTATTCTGAATGCAAAATGGCACAACTTGCACTATACAGCTATCAATATGGCTATACAGAGATTTTGTAAAAGCTCAGCATATGCTAAGGTGTTTACTGGGTTTTTGGGTGATTGGAATTTAGCCAAGGTGTTGTTTATTAGAGAGAGGTTAGCCTTTGAATAGTTCCTAATGTTTTTTGGTTTTGCTGTGTCCCCAGATTTAATTTTAATTTCATGCAATACTACCCTATGGTCAGATCAGACGAGCGAAGACATTACATTGGGTAAGGAACATCGACCCCCCCCCCCCCCGTGTTCGTGGTTACATGTTCAAGGATGTTTGTACCCCCTGGTAGGGAACAGACCAGCTGTTCCAGGATGTTGGTATTAACAAGGTTTAGGAATCGCTGTGCTTGTGCATTATGCTTTTTGCATAATGAAAAAACAAAAAGTGCATTTAAATGTGTTTTTTGTTCAGTTTATAAGTATATTTCAAAAGGTTAATTTGTTTTTTTTTGGCTCATGAAGTAGGTCTTATTACAATTGTAATTTTACCACAGCGGTATGTTTTGGTACTTGCTGTAAATGTAATTATTTTTATATGGGCATGGCTGTATGTATTTTTTCAATGTGTATTAAACAATACATTTAAGCAATTAAACAGAAAAATAAAAACAATGCATTGTTCAGGCAGACGAGAAAATGTTTTGCCTGTAATAAATTTTATTGAATGCAAAGAAAAAACTGCAGTCACATGCACGACTGAAACAAAGCAAATTTAATGTCAGTAAAAATCAGTAAACACTTTTATGCCAGTATAAGGCATTTCATCAGACCATAAAATAAAACCAAGAAGGCCGTGTGTAATATGATTTTGGTGCAGTGGGAGAACAGTTATGTTTTTAAGGGCAATAACTTTGTCCCTTGTATTAAGTTCTATTGGAGATTTGCAGATGATATTTTTATGTTATGGACTGTGTCAGATAAGGCTGTTCATGGATTTTGTAGAATATTTACATACCACCTCTACATTTCTAATTTTTACCTATAAGGTTTCAAATGTAAAAATAGATTTTCTTGATGTAAGGGTCAGTAGGAATGCTGATATGTCTTTGGGTACTGATCTGTATAGGAAAGCTTGTCGCAGAAATAATGTGTTGCATACGAATAAATAGTATGCTTCCGGGATACATCTTTGGGAATATTCTGAAAGGACAAGGAATGAGGATATCCAGGTTGAATAATAACAATAATTTTCAGAAAGATCTTAAAATGCTGCAATATGCTCTTAGATGTTCTTCTTTCGGCTTTTCCCGGTTAGGGGTCGCCACAGCGGAACTCCGGTCTGCTAATGATTGGCAGTAGATTTTTACGGTGCCGAGGTGCCAGTCGACGCTCAACCTTCAACAAAGGCACTCCCATTCACGCATGTCTTTCGAACACCACTCAACTGCGGGGAGGACATGCAGACTCCACACAGAAGGCGCTCTAGCCGAAAATCAAACGGGAGAACCTCTTGCTGTGAGGTGACAGTGCTACCGCTGCACCACCGCGGCATGCAATATGCTCTTAGATAGAAGGTATAAAAAGAATGAAGTGGATAACATGAAGTTAGACAGTAGCAAATTAATATTGGATAAAGCAAGCCCGTATTTTTCAATACCAGTAAACAATGAACAATGAAGACCTGATGAATTATTTAAGGACCAGAAAATTTTAGTCTCTTTATGTTATACTTGTGATGTTAATGCAGTATGTCAGGTAATAAAGAAGAACTGTCTGATCCTTTTAGCAGATGAAAAAAATCAGACAGTTGGCAAGTGAACAACCTCATTTTTGTTTTAAGAACAAGAAGTCTTTAACGAGGTGTGACTGTTATAGATTAGCTAGAGAGGAACTACTTGATTCCTTTGGTATTTCATCATACGAATCATGTAATGTGTGTATGTACGTTGATAATAAGAATTGTATTATACATCCTACTACCCATAGAAAATATTTCTTTAGAGTACAAGCAGATTGCTCATCTAGGAATTTAGTCTTTATAGAGTATTGCACTCTGTGCTCATCTTTTTATATTGGTAAGGTGAATTGTTCCTTAAGAGAACGAATGAGAGGGTATAGTAATAGTATTCGTAAGTGTGATGTTAAAAGTGCATTGGCCAAACACATTATTGAGAATTGTGATCAACATACTTTTGTATTTATGGTTATAGAACTTTCAGAAGAAGGGCTTAGACTGCGTGATTTTAGGAATGTAACTTAAAAACATGAGATATGATGGTTAGTTAAGTTACAGACTGATAAGGGCTTAGGTTTAAATGGTAAGGTACCTGTAAGACCGATTTTGAATTCATGTGACTTGATTAGGTAATTATGTTAACTTTGTATGTCTTTGTCAACTTGCTGTTTTGTATTAAACCTTTGGATTAGATAACTGAATATCATGTGATTTTTGAAAATGCTACTATTTAAATGTTTTACTTGCTTTTATTTTATAGTCTGATGAAGTGCCTTATATTGACATGAAAGCACTTAACTGATTTTTACTAATATTAAAATTGTTTTGTTTTTAGCCACGTATATGATTTTTTAGTTGTGCTTGTGGCTACAGTTTTTATCTTTGCGTTCATCATAATTTTAGTTACTGCAGGACCATTTATCTACTACGTGGTCCTTTTGAATTTTTCTCTTCTGTAATAATTTTTATTTTTCTGTGTTAGATCGGTTACCTTTAGATTTAAGAGGTGGGGATTACAAAACTAAGCTTGAAACGAAAGAAGCCTTATGGCAGTTCAACCTTCAGGCAATAAGCATCCAGGTCTTAATGATAGTATCAATTTGAAATGTGTTATTTAAAAAAAAAAAAAGTGATTGGGCAAATAATTAAAAGCAACTTGTTTGTTTAATTAAAACTGTTTGTCATGTGACTGTATTAGTTGGTATAAATTATAGTTGTTGTGTAAGGCTTATTTATTCTTTATCCTGATGAATTCCTTTGTCTTTGTGGACAAAAGCCCTAAGTATAATGTTCTGTCCTATTTTACACTGTTTCATTGGTTCTTTAGCTGTTTGATATTTTGGAAGTTCATCTAGTGGTCTTTACATCTAGGCTGACTATTGGGTACCTTTTTATGCTTTTTTTAAATACTGGATATTTATCAACATGGTTTTACTGAAGGACAGATTTGCTTAACAAATCTGATCAGATCCCATCAGAATATATGGGATTCTATTGGTTTTGGTCTTTCTGTTGATATGATCTATTTAGATGTATTTTATTTATTTATTTATTTTACATTCGTTGACCGGGATAGTCCGACTGGATGCATGTCCATTTTCAGCGGAGGCCCGGGTAGAAAAGCTCCAAGGGTAAGGGTAAGCAGATACAGCATTACATAATACCATCATTACATATTACAAACAGACTATTTACAGAGATTACATAAGTAAGCAAGTTAAACAAGTTCCACAGGTTACAGTTAATCCTGAGCACAAGTCAGGATTAAATTAAATTACACAGTAAACTGGTTAACAGATTTTTACACATTCTAGAGAGAGTTAGCCAGGCTTGATACATTGACATAGCCAGTTAAGTGACAAATGTTGCTTGAGTCTAGTTTTAAATTGACCTAACTTTTTCAAGTTGTCATCCTTTACCCTAGCGTAGAAGTGTGGTGAAAGGACAGATGGTTTGTCTGTCTCGACTCGTGAGCAACTCGTGAGCAACAATATGACATACCAGGAAGAGATGTATAACCTGGTAGGGATGTTTCGAGACAGAGGATATCCATTGAAATTGTTGATATCTGTTAGAAATGAGGTGATGGGAAAAAGGGAAACATCATTTTCACCTATTTTGAAAGATTTGGGTGGGACAGTTGGTATAATTGGAAGATCTGAATCCCTTGATTTTAGAGCCTTTGATTCTAGAGCTCTTGTTTTGAAATACAACTATCAGACACCTCAGATTATTGAAATTATTAGAAAAGCATGGGATTCAGCATTTGATGCAGATGTTAAAAATGAGTTAGGACAGACACCATGAGTAACATTTTCCAGAGGTAGGAATATCAAAAATTTACTAGAAAGACCGAAAGAAAAATACATATGCTCACGTATGTATAAATGTGGGGCTTGCAGATACTGTAAATATATCAATGATGGACCTTACCTGACTGTTTGGGGGTATAACAGAACAATTCCATGCCCTGGTAAATGTTGCAATACTAGGATGGTTGTCTATTTGGCAACATGCACAACATGTTCAAGCTATTATGTAGGAAAAACCACCCGGAGGTTAAGAGAAAGGATAGCAGAACACCTTAGGGCTATTAAAAACAAGGACATTCACAATGCCTTATATTCACACTCTGTTGTGTGGTAATTTTAAGTGGCTTGTATTTTTTGTTATTGACCGTGTATTGACAAGTGAAAGAGGGGGTGACGATAATGTTAGAGTTGAGTTCTTGGAATACAAGTGGCAAGTTTTATTGAATAATACATTATTCCCTGTGCTCAACAATCACATTTCTATTATGCCCATATTGAAGCATAGGGCAATGGTTGTTTGATGTTTGTGTTAGTTTATAAGTATTCAACATGAGTATTTTTAGTTCACATTGGTGTGAAATATTTGATGAATGTTATTTATGATTATTAGCATTTATTACTATTAATTTATTTTTTGGGATTTTAATAATTTTATGTATATGTGCTTTATAAATGTTTGTAAGGGTGTGATTTTATATGCCTTTTTTACTCATCATGCTGTGTATGTGCTTAAGTAGAAAAGAATTTTGATAGGTTATTTCAAAAGTTCAGTGAGTATTTAAAGCTTGTGATTTGATGCTCCTTTTACTCTGAAGAAGCCATTGTATTGATGGTGAAAGTGCTTAGTATTGGAGCTTGTTGTTCAGCTTTTCATTAAACGACACTCGGCACAGTCCATAATTGGTTTGTTTTACTTTTTCTTAGTGTTGTATCCTTTTGGGTTTTTGTTTTACATTTGTGTCAGTAAGTTTGCAGAGGACTCTAAGACTGGGTTTATTGTTGCCGAAATAACTGACCAGGTGAAACTACAGGAATTTATGGACTTGTATAATCTTTGGTCTCTACAAAATCAGATGGCACTTTTTGCAAAAAAAAATCTAAAGATGTTCATTTTGGCATGAAAACCAATACTCACATGCACTAGATATTTTCATTTACTTATCTGTTTGTTTGTTTGTTTATTTATTCATTTACTGGGTATGTCCCATTGAGCTACTGGTCTCTTTTCAAGGGAGACCCTTAGTGGGATTTATAATGTTGGAGAAAATTTGGACAGGATACCAGGGAACTTCCCTTCCCTTATTATTTTTGATAAATAAATACCTTGGGATCTTTTACATCCATGTAACTACCGCCATCTCAAGAGATTGGACTTCGATTTAACATGTCATCCAAAGGATAGCACACTCAGGAGTGCAGCACTGCAGTGTCAACAATTTGAAAAATGAATTCATTCACTTGGAGTGGGAATACAACCCACACCCTACTGGTCTTCCACCACCAAACGTAAGTTTGCTACCTGTTGCACCACTGACATTGACAATACTAAGTAGTGAGGAGAAAGAGACTTAAGAATAGCAATTGATAACCATCTTAATTTTGATGCTAATATTTCATTCATTATTGGCAAGTGTTATGTTATTATTATTGATATATTATGCTGTATTGTAAGCAGATATGTGAGGGTACTTATCCCACTATGTAAGTGGTGAGACCAAATATCAAATGTTGTCATTCAGCCTACTTCAGTAACTGTAAACAGACAAACTTTGAAAGGATTCAAAAGTACTTTACAAGACAGATCCATATGGTAAAACATCTGAGTTATGTGAATGTGCTTGAACAGTTGTATCTGTTTTCCATAAATTGTAGACTGTTTATTGCTGATTTAATTATGTATAAATGTATTAATAATGAAACTTTGGCTGCAACATTGGATGTTGAGTTGGAACCCATCCTAGTCATTGTTTACCTAATGCATCCCAGGACAACATTAAAAAGTACATTATAGAACTGTAGGGTAGGAAGATTGTGGAATGTCTTACCTATGAATATCAGAAGGGCCAACAACCTTTTATCTTTAAAAAAGGTGGATGATTTTGTGGGGAGAAGGGCTTATGACCACACTTGACTTAGTTACAAGCTGCTAGAAGGCCTTCATGTGGCTTAGAGTTTGATAAATTTACATTGAACATGAACAGTTGTAGATTACTGAGCCTATAATGAATGTTAATGGTGGAAATATCCTGGTGATTACATGTGTTTAATGGTTCTATGCCATTGTGAGCTATTCAATCCTATACTTTCTCTTGGGGATCTAAAACCTAGTACCTGTAATAGAACATGTTGTCAATTTTTAGTTGGGAAGCAGTGGCTGCAGGCAATCAGGTGCAAAGCATGAAGTAGGTTCGTCGTCAGATATTTATGTTTCCAGAAATCTTACCCTCCAAAGTTGTCAGGTTGTTTCTTGTGCAGTAGGTTGACAGCATGACATTTATGACAGGAATTCAGTGATGGGCCCACATGAAGTCACACCATAGTTAGACACTAACTGGTCATTTGAATCAAGGCCAGTCAACTCTTGTAACATTGCAGAACGCCACCCTTATCCGTTTTGGCTCTTTGCTTACTAAAAACCAGCAGCTAGCCATTGTTTACCTAATTCTACAGGCTACTTTGTGTCCAACTTGTCCTTGCTGCCTAGTTTATAGATCAGTTTCACTAGCTTAGCTCTGGCATACTACTGCAGTGGTAACGTTGTCGCCTCACAGCAAGAGGTTCTCCTGTTCGAGTCTCTGCTGGAGCGCCTTCTGTGTGGAGTCTGCACGTCCTTCCCGCGGTTGAGTGGCGTTCGAAAGACATGCATGGATGGGCGTGCCTTTGTTGAAGGTTGGGCCTTGGGCTGGCACCTCGGCACCATAAAAATCTACTGCCAATCATTAGTGGACCGGAGTTCCGCTGTGGTGACCCCTAACCGTGAAAAGCCGAAAGAAGGTCTTGCATACTACAAAACCCACCAAAAATAGTTCATAAGCAGTCTTATATGTCCACTGTCTCTTTCAACGAGCTGAAAGAATATTTTTGATGTAGCAGTGAAGGCAACTTAAATGTGTGAAAACCATATTTTGATAAAGATGCACATTTGAAAAGTAAGATGGTCACCGATAGCGCCTGTTTTAATTATTTTTCTGCCTCTGACAGTCTGCTAACTATCTGGCTGATCCTGACCATTTGCTCCACAAGCAGATCAGCAGCAGATCTAAGCATTGCTAACACACACAGAGCAGTCAAGTATTTTGGTTATACATACTAACCTTCCCTTCATGCTGCTGTAAGCACTTCAAGGGTGGAATTGCAGTGGATGTATCATGGAGATGTCACTGGCTTATGAGGGTCATGTAATCCCTGAAGCTGCCCTGCCAGTGCAGACTTTTGTTAGGTCTTTGGTCTCTTCTTGGATACATGTCCTCAAGACATGCTGTTTACCTGTACACTACTAGGGAGGAGCAAACAAGCAACCTCTTCTTTTGTCTTTTTTGATGTCTGGCTGCTCCACACTCAGCTCTGTTAATCAAACCTCAGGCAACCGAGTTATTACCAGAATTCCATCCCTCTAAACTATGGAGGCAGCTTATCATCTGTGTGTTAGTGTAGCTGAAAGTGCCCAGTGCCTCACTTTTCTTTTTAAAACTTGTTTGATATGCCTGTGGCATGATTTCTTCCATGTGTACTGGAATTTTAAGACCCTTCTTATACTTATTAAAGATAATGTTATTTCAGTATAATCCCTTACATCCAGTTCTTTAGTATTCCAAAGATCTTTGGATTGCCCTTGCTAGTGCCCTCCTCTTTTGCCCTGTAATCTGGATGCTGCCAGAAGAATACAATAAGAACATGTTGTCTGACGTCACATACTACACAAAGGAAAAACAATTAAGACATTTGTTAACTGAAATGTACACAAATTATTTTCCATCAGGAATGTCCCTATCCTGTTTTTGTAGCTACACATCTAAGATTAACTGAACATAAATTGCAATTTGACTGAAAAACTGAGTTTGTAAAGCATATTTGAGATATTATAGTTTGTAATTTTAAGGTGTAAGTGGCAGAAATGTATAGATCATCACAAAAAAAGATGCAGTTTCACATAAAATAATAAAAATGCAGTTTGCATCGCACAAATGCTTATTTGCCTATTTTTAACATTACTGGATATATATTTTCTTCTTTTTCAGGACCAAGAGAAAATCAAAACAAGTATTTGTACATTTATGTCCGTTCTGACTCACTTCGATATTATTCTTCTGAATGTCTCTGATAAGGTAGGTTTGTTCCATTTGTACCTCTAGTACAAGTTTTAACAACAGTATTGCATTTTGGTTTTCTTAGAAATTACAGCTAGCATTCAGTAGCCATTTTGTTAAACTGAATACCATGTTATCATCACTTTCATGAGGAAATAGCCGAGTAACTGAAAATTCTCATGTTAACATTCTCCACACATTCATGTGACACTTCTTCCAGACTTTTGACATCATTGTTCCTTTCACCTTGAAAGAGCACATCTTTCATGTAATTAAAAGGTTACATCATGTATCTGCTCTTCTAGTTTAACCTTTCTCAATCAATTTTGCTGTGCTGTACGTATTTTGAAACTTGTAAAGCACTGAAGACAGCAAATTCTTGATTTGTAGCGTTTAATTTGCGACTGGTAAAAGGTGACAGGCATGACATTTCCTGTCAAATGTGTTTACTGGTTGGACAGTCTACAGTGGCAGGTCAAGGTCTGGGGTTTCTACTGTGCTGAGGTGGCAGTCGCCCTGTTTTTTTATATGTCATTCTGTTTAATTTGAACACTTGGCTGACCCTCTATTCACCTGACGTTTGTAAAGAAGGACTAGGGTCTACTGCTCAGTATCTTGTTAGTGGGAATGAGATGATTTTCTTGTTTGGTGTGGTACCATCACTAGCCATAAATGGCCAAGGGTGTACTGCTAAGTACTTGATTCCGGAAAATAAGATGGGTTTCTTATTTGAGGTTGGTGCTGTCACTGTCCACTTATAGTTAAAAGTCTTTGTCTTGATTTGTCAGTGAAGTGTCTTATCCTAAAGACTTCCACTGTTTCCAAGCACTTGATCTTTGATATAGTCATATATACTTGAAGATTTGGTAATAACAGCCATATATGATGCCATGACTGTAAACACGCAGTTAAGGTTGTTCACAAGAATGTTGATTGACTCTTAGAAAAAAATGGAGATATAAGCCCAGGCATGTGATATGTTTTTACCGAAAGAAAAATGAGGGTTAGTTGTTATCACAGTTAAACTGTTTCACAGGGATATTTAGTAGAGATTTTGTCTCTGAAACCTGTTTTATTTAACTGGTAGAAATGTATGCTGTATAGTTAATTGAGTTCACAGCTATACCCTGTTACTTTGTCATTCTTTAGCTATGCCTTACTGAAAAGAATATATTATTAGCCTTGAAAGGAATGTGTGCTGATGGCAAGATCAATTCCATCTAGAAGTTCGAAAATCTGGTGTTTGCCATATCTAAAATGCAAATGTTTTTTTGTGGGGATGCAAAGCTCCCTGTGATTCACTGCTTGTAACTAAGAGTGACATTTTCAAGTCTAATACTCTCCACCAAAAAGATTCTAACATGAGAGAACCCTTTTTCAGTCATGTATGCATCAACCCAAGTAATTGCTGGTGAATTGATTTTTGAAAAGCTGAAGTGCTGCCACCCTAAAAGCATCATTTTTTGCTGCTTCTCTCTGGATGAGAAGTGTCAGGGACAAATGGTACCTCTCTGGTGATAAGTAAACCATTGCCTGGCAATACACTTAACTGGTCTTCAGCAGGCTATTCTATACATGTCCTCAAATTGTTTTTATTATCTTGCTGAAATTAAAAAGTACAGCCACTTAATTCTTAAAATCAAATGTGAGTACTGCTGACTGTAGAAATCATTGCTACTATCCAGGGAAGGCTCTTGTAAATATGCAATTCAGTTATAAGCATTCATATGTTTATCTGTTAATGATCCTATGGGCTCTTCTGTCATAAATATGACTTGTAAATAATGTTTATAAAGTTCATGGAAAATCCCTTGGCCTTGAGATGCATTTGAAATTAAGCTTTTGTGTTAAACTCAAAACCCCTTCCTTAGCCAATCATGTCTTGCAGTATTAACAAACTCATTTTTACTTTGAACACTAGATCTGTTAATGTGTATACTTTTAAATACTTTTCCTCTGTTGTGTACTTAATAAAGTGCATTACCTTGTGAACAGCATGAGGGTTAATCTCACGCTAATAAGACCAGTGGTTAAAACTTTTTCAGTGTGCAGCCTGTTTTTGTTTAAACTGGAAAAGGCATCATGTTGCACAGAAGCTAAAGCATTTTAGTGCAACAAAATGCAGTGTCCTTTTATTAGTTATGGCACATCACAGTCTCTTGGTCTTTTAATAAAGTCTTTACTAGCCCCTTTTTTTTTGGCATGTTGCCTCCCAGCTGTCAAACCCTCTTCCCCATTTGCCTCATGGTTCCTTCCAGACTCCTGGCATTCTAGGTTGCAAGAAGGGAAGGACTGGGGATCATTAAGTATCACCCAGAAGGAATAGGAGATTTTTAGTACATCTCAAATCCTTTGCCTGCTGATTGGCAGGTGTGATGTGTCCACTCATCTGCGCTCCAGAGCTAGTGCAGATTTTCCCATACCTTTGATGCTCATCTTGACTACAGACCTCGACCTCCGTGAGTCCTTGTGTCTTTAGAACTAGACTTGAATAAAAGTGTGTATAATGTGGATGTGTGCCCATGTGTATGCATTTATTTTTTTGCAGAAAATATATTACTGTATTGATTTTTAGTCTGAAAGATGCTATTTTTGTTGAAGTGTAGGAATTTTAGCATGTGCACAAAGTGATTTGTTAGATGGTAATAAATGGATGATGAAAGATGGGTTTTCTTGATTAGCAGATCTCAAGCTGTGTTTTTTTTTACTGTCTCCGTTAAGTGTGATATACCTAGAAAGGCATAGCTCAAAGAATTCAAAGGAGACAACGATTCCCAAGGTATATGGGATACGTTTTCAGTGCTCAGCACCTATGCAGTACACCTGTTATGTTCTGTACAGATTATTATTGACATGATGCCTTCATTGCCATTCAGTTTATTGTTATTCCCCAAATGCTTCAAGTGGTGCTGGAGAATCTGTTTGAGTATATGTTCTCCACCAATCAGAACTTAACACACAAAATCCTGTGTTCAGGGATATCCAGCCATCCATACTGATTCTCAGTATGCCTTTGCATGCCAGCTGTATAAGCACACATCTCTAGAAGCTACCAGTTCTTTTTCATCTCATTTTCAGTTCATATCTTGATGTTTGCTGTCATTGGTGAAGTCCTGCATTCATATACCTAAACAACACAGTAAATGCCCATATGGCTATTACATTATAGATAAAAATTGCCTGTACCATCTTGTAGTACTAGCTGTCCTAAGTTTCACCGGCTACTTAATTGTAGAGAGAGAAAACACTGATGGCCTACTTAAAGACTATGAAAATGTGAGAAGTGCACAGCCTTTTGTCCAGAGATCAGTGGAAGGGTTTACTCAAAGCCCCAGGCATACTTTGTAGCATAGTCACAAAAACAAATATTCATATAGAAGGTCTGGACTCGAATTTAACCAGCTCTATACTCTACTAGTCATCACTAGCATGTTCACCATAAGTTAATGGGGGCTTGAGCATAAACCTTCATCAAATTTATTGGAGTAAGCAGGGAATGGGGAGTTGTACCCTCTGGAGTATTCCAGAGTTCCTGCACTCCCCTTCCCCTGGATGATCAAATGGAGCCTGTCATTGGTCAGCCTGATCCAAGAGAGAGAGAGATCTCCTGAGTCATCCAGTCCTGGATCATTGGTGCTGTAAACTGAAGACTCTCCTCCTGGGAGTGCCTCAGGTCTGGGCTGGTGGGTCTGTAAAGAAAAAAAAAAAAAGAGGATGCATAAAGTTTTCCTATACCATTGCTTATGCTTCAAAGTCTGTTTGATGCCTGGTGGGAGCTTCAATCCTGGATTTAGGAGTGCACATCTAGAGAGTTTGGTTTGACACTTGTGCTAGCTTTGGTGCAGGCCTGTTCAGAGACCACACTGACTTTGGCTAGCATGTGCTGAACTGCTGATTCCTAATCTCCAGAAGCCTCGCATCAATTAGTCATTTGCTCACCTACATAAGCTATTGAATGTTGGGTTTCTCCTTTGGTTAGTAGGTTGTCCTTCACATTCCAAATCTAGTGATAATTTAGCGAGTCCTTAAGGCATTATCTCTGAGACAGCATGAAAACAAGTCTAACCCTAATTTGCCTCTTTGCCATCTGAACCCCTTCTTTGGATATAGTTTCAGGCAGATGGGGAACACCTTGGACTGTTCTGCAGCCTCTTTTCTGTTCCATCACATGCTTTTAACAGAGATTCCTTTTAAGAAGCCTTACGAACCTTGAATTGTCCCTTGGAGCTAGTAATTTGTAATGCTGTCAAATTAGGCTGGAGGCACCACAACCTGCTGCATCAGCCCATAAGAAGTCAGCTGTCCTCTAGAAACAACCATCCAAGTGGATAAAGAAGTTTACCAAGCAATCCATCGTTCTCTAAGATGTGATCTCTTTGGTCCAGTGTAGGTTCCAGAGGCCACAGCATTTCACCAGATGCGACCTGGTGTGGAGTGTAGGGATTTGGTCAGATGTGCCAAGACAGAGTGTCTCGGAGTTATGTTGGGACTTATGACCCTCAGCTCTTGTTTCACTTCCATTGACTTATTCCATTTAAAGTTCTGCCTGCTTTAGGAAGGCTCTGAAAAAGCTTAAGGAACTTCCTCAGCCAGGGTGCATGGAGAATCATCATGAAACGACGTGACTTTTGCATGGGATGAATCAAAAGAAAATGGAAGCACTTAGCCTAACCATAGCAACAAAGTAAAATAATTAATACAGCCAAAATATGGGACAGAAAAAAATATGCATGCTAATAGTCCATATACTGAAAAAGTCAAAACGATCAGGTCATGTATTACAGAGGTATTTTAGTAGGACTGTACTAGATTCCTTGTTTTGTTTGTTTTCCTAAATGTTTACGGTTACCGTGACAAGGATGAGTCTCATTCCTAAGTCACAGTGCAGATAAGGTTCATGAAGTCAGTATTGCTTTAATTTTTGATGTTTGCCATAAGTGCTCTTGTCCATATCTACGGTGCGACTAGAATTGATTCCTCCTTTTGTCATATGGAGTTAATAGTATTGGTAACATATTTAAGTATGCTTGAAAATTGTTTCACATTAGCTCATTTACTCCTGTTACTGAAACTATGCGAGTGATTATGTTCCTCGTTGCTGAAGTTTCTATTTGCATTTTCTGGTATTTTTCTAATTTTATGTCTGTCTGTACACAGGACACTGTAGTCACTGTTTAGCTATTTCATGTTTGTTCTTTTTCTTCCACAACAGTATCTGATTTCTTTGTTGAGTACTCCATTGACTTAACCATACCTTAATTAGGCTGAGATTTTTTTAGGCTTTACAAAGGAAAAATTATTATACCCTATATATGTAGGTATAGGTGGGATTTGAACTCTACCTCTGTTAATAAAAGAATGCAGTATACTTTGATATTCCATCTTATTTTGAAAAGGAGTAGGAAATGCAAAATGTAATCTATATGTAATTCACAGTTTACAAAATAGTTTCCCCCTGTGAAAACTGTTTGTATTTTTTTTTCTTTTGGTTTTGGTAACCTTTTGAAGGCTGTGCAATTTTCAACTTTTTTAGATTCATTAGTAGTCCATTGTTTATGTCATCCCTGTGGTCACGTGGGTTTCCAACGGGTGCTCCAGTTTCCTCCCACATCCCAAAAACATGCTGTAGGTGGATTGGAGACTCTAAATTGGCCCTAGGCGTGAGTGCTTGCCTTCTGTGGAAGGTTGGGCGCTGGGCTGGCAACTCGACACCGTAAAACTCCACTGACAATCATGAGTGGACAGGTGATCCGCTGTGGCAACCCCTAACCGAGAAAAGAAGAAAGAAAAGTAGTCCATTGTTTATATTTTTCATTCGTACAGTTCTTGCTGTATTAATCTGTTGGGCATTACATCGTTTCACCTCAAATCTGCAAAAACACTTTTCTTTGCCAACACCAAAATGTACAGCTGTCTCACTGAAAAAGTACTGGGAAACATATGAATGCATACAGCATATGACTTTAAAACCCTCTTTTCAGTCACTTTTAAACAAATTTAGCTAATAGAAACGCTCTTGGTTCTTTATGTATTATGAAGTTTAAAGCAGCTATACAAATATGGATGCATATTAGTTAGCTTACCACTTCACTTTCCTGCTCTAGAACCATTTAAGTGCCATCTGTATAAATGTATTAGAGTCATAAATAGACATAATTACTGATAAATAGAATCTTGAATGTCACTTTGTTTTATTTTATTCAGTCTGAAGTAGTGTGTCTCTTTTGAATGGCACTTTATATTTCATTTTACTCAGTCTGATGTATTACGTCTCTGTTTTAGTAGCCTTTAGTGATTATTTTTGTAAGCAGGTTTATTTATTGCATTCAGAAGTCTGTTTTTGGAATCACAGATAGAAAATTTTATTATGGTTCCTTTGCATAAACAGATCAATATGACAATCAAATGAAGTATTACAAATATTAATAAAAACTTTGATTATTTTTTAACATGTAAACTAAATTTATAATCATCCTTAGCTTTATCTTTTTGGTATAAGAACAGCACTCAGTTGATCAAAGGGCACATCCCACCTTTACCAGTGAAATTGAAGACCGTGTTTGTTTTTTTTTTTTTTTTTCCCAGAAAACACTGATCTTGTAACTGATTATAACGGTATTTGCCTCAACATTTTTAAAAGTGTAGCAAGTTTTATTTTGTAGTTTTCATATTATGGAAGAATGCCTACTCTTGAAATAATATTACTGCTAAAGTCTACCTTAGTCACTTTAAGTCATTTCTTTTGCTTTACGATTTTAACCTTTTCTTTCATTAAGAAGATATTAGGCATTCAGCCAATGAATGCCTGTTTCACTTATACTTTCTGCGACTTAAGGCTCTGCATGTGTACCTTGTAAGATTACAAATAGTGGAGTTAAGATATTTAATTTCTCTTCAATGTTGTGCAGTCTAGGAGTTGGTATATTTAAAGTAGTGTAGGTGTTGGGGGGCGTCACAGGGGATTTCCCCCTGTGAAAACTATTTGGCTTTTTTTTTCTTCTGGTTTTGGTAACCTTTTGAAAGCTGTGCAATTTTCAACTTTTTTAGGTTCATTATATTGAATAGTCAATGGAATGGGAATTGACTATTCAATATAGACCCTAACTTGTGTGCATTATGTTATGCTGTTATGCTTGTGGTGGGCTAGTCTGTGATTACTAGATATCAGATTATCTAATGTATGATAGTTAGGGATAGTATTTTTGCAGTGACATGCATACCCCTTTCTCCTCTTTGCTTATACTCTATTATCAATCCACGATGGGAAAGGTAGCCTCTAATCTGCAGTTCCAAACTCCTTCTTAGTCTCATCCCAATTCATTAGCTTTCCTTCCAGAGTTATTTGTTCTCAGTACCTTGTTTCTTTTGCTAATTTCCTCTATTAAATTTCAGCTTCTTCTTGTCTGTTTTCTGTACCTTACTTGCAGACATCCCTATAATCTCTTTTCTACATTCCTATACTGGCTTAGTTTATGGAATTCTTTCTGCTTCTTTATGAGTGTAATATGCTGTATGGTTGTTACTTTTCTCTTTAAGGACTAAATTCTAGACTGTCTTTATTTTAAAAACTTTCATTCTGTTTCAATATCATCCTTTTCCACTTTGATTTCTAACCTTCTGCTTGAAGTATGTGTAGGAGCCTGACCTACGTAGCTTTAAAGCATCCTTTCAAACCAAATAACTCAAAACCAATGTGCTGTATGGGGAGAATCATCTTACTTAGCTCTTTCCCTCATTTGTTCCAAAATAAATTCCTTCAACTCTTTCTAAATTGTCATCCAGAACTTCTCTGATTGTGAAAAATATGTCTGACTTGTACATAAGACTAAAGTAGTTTCAATGTTTGTATATTACTATCCATATCCATAATCAAAAGCTTACTGTTTTCTTATTGTATCTTCTGTAGTCTCTACCCGCATATCTTTCTCAGCTGTAACAGAATCCTTTTTAATATAGTCACTAAAATACTTCATAGTATCATGTTACCATAAGTATGGATATTGCCGAAGCAATTTATACATTAGTGCATAGTTTACCACTACAGCTTTGTGTTATCTTCATTCATTTTATATTCTGAAAAAACTTGAAACTGTCTCAAAATATTCCACAGCACCAACATGTCCTTTACGGCATGTATCAAGTAAAAAGCAACATAGCCTACAAATCAAGATCATTTTTCTTGATTACTACAACTGTGACTTTCCCAAAGTTCTGAATTCCTTCTGTAAAAAGCAGTTAACAAAGGGAAAAGAAAACATTTTTGCATGATTCCACTTATCAGTGAGAAGACCACCCACTTTAATTCGTGCTTCTGACCTTTCATATATCCTCCTTATTTAGCCCTGTTATTCTAACAGGGAATGTAGATGCTGAGTACTCGTATAATTCCAGGAGACTGTATCAGATGTTTTCTCTACGTTAAGACTCACCAACAGTTGAGAGTGCTTTTTGCTTCCCTCTGGATCGTCATCATTGCTCTGAAGTTGTCAAGTGTTTCCCTCCTCTTCACAAAACCATACTGATCCACATCTGTCAGTTCTGGTAACGCATTTGCTACTGTATTTGCTGGTATTGACATCAACACTTCATAATCATGGTTTTAAATTTAATGGGTTTGTATGAATCTGGATATGAATGTTCTGTACTATCTCTGGATAATACAGCCACCACAATTTTCTTCCAGGATGCTGGTACCCCCCCCCCTTAAAATATTGTAAAAACAAAACCTTACATAGCTTTATTACTTTCTTCTTTTCCTAACTTCCAAATTTCCACAAGAATACCTTGTGTTCCCTGAGACTTGCCTGTTGATTGAGTGTACATCAATGTTTTATCTCATCTCTTTCTGTTCTAGCCATTAAATGTTCAGGTTCATCTTCCTGTAACCTTGGTATAATTCAGTCTTCCATAAATAATTCCATCTGTGCTTTTTCTTGGATACCCATTCCTCTGCGTTACACAAATTTGTATAACATTTCTAAAATATCTCTTTTACCTCCATAGGATCTTTAGTTTTCTTTGTCATAATCTCTCCAAGTTTGGCTACAACTCTATTTTCTGTTTATTTTGTTTTACATTTGTTGACCAGGGAAGTCCAGCTGGGTACAAAGACCCCTTTTCAGAAGATTCCTGGGGAGAAAAACAGTACAAGCACAGTCTTTTAAGTTATATAATATCACCAGTGGCTGGCAGAATACAATTAAAATAAATTTTACAATGTCAGCCTAGATAAGATAGTAACTATACATGCAGTAGTAAGGCTTTGTATACTAATTATACACTATATAGATATAGTTAAACAAATAACTATGCAGCAGGATGGATGTCATACTACAGAATGCTAAGATTTTTACAAAGGGTGGGAAGCAAAAGGTTGATTTCATTTCCTTTAAACACCTTTATTTGAATTATTACTTGTGACATATGCAAATTTACATTTAAAAGTAATCAAACTGTATTAACAAATTAACATTAACATTATACTTCACACATATTGCTATATATCATATAACCTGAGCAACATTACATAAATTATTCAATTCCTGCCCCTTTTCTAAAACATGAAGCATCTTTATTAAACCATCACTTATAAACGATCATACATTTATATAAATGAAAACAAACCACACAGACACATCCCTAATTGCAAGCATTTTACACGTGGCCGGCCTTGGGCATAGGCCAACTAGGCGGCCACCTAGGGTGCCACTCTAGTAGGATCACTTTTCCAGTATTTATTTGGTGTAGGTAGACTAGGATGGGGGCACCAGATGGTGTGGTGGGGGGCGCCGTAGAGCCCTTTTGCCTAGAGCACCAGGTGACCTAAGGCCGCTCCTGATTTTACATCACAAACTATACTGACATACTTCCAGTTGCAAACATTATACATCACTTATAATCTACCCAATCAATTTCAAACCTTACATAGTTCATTTAAGTCCTACCTTTTTAAATGTATGTATTGTTCCCACAATTCTCATTTTTTCTATGTAACTTATTCCTACCCTTTTCTAAAGATCTCAGTTCCAGTTGTTTTACTTTATTCACTGCTTCTAATATAGTTGGTTTAGATTTTGATTTCCATTTTCTAGTAATTGCTTTTTTGACAGCCACCATAATTAGACATGGCAAGACCTTACCATGTCTAGTCAATTCTAATTCTGTGTCATAGTTCAGAAAAATCATCTCTCTCGTCACACCAATCTGCCAAAAAGCATCTCCAACAGTGCATCCCACATGGAATCTTTAAAGTCTGCCAACCCACCACACTCCCAAAAAATATGTTCCCAAGTACCTCTTTCTTCCCTGGCACACCTCCAACATTTGCTGTTTACCTGGGGAAACATTCTGTGGACTCTACTTGGGGTATAAACATATCTATGTAAACATTAAGGTTGATTTAATTTTGAGATATAAATGAAATAAGTGGCATAGGTAGAAGGTGCGGAGGTTGAAAAGAAAGTGATGGTTGGTAACATAGTAGAGGAGAACAGAAGCATACTAGCAGAGGAGGAAAAAAAAATCAGAGAGATGCTATACTTAACATGGGGATGTACAAGATGTTAGGTGTTGCCTAAGTCACTGTGCTAAAAGTTTGTGTTGTAGAGTTGTTGTAAAGGAAAAGAAAATTGCTTAACAGCAACGTTTCTAAAGTCATGTATCTTATATTGTCATCTCTGTCCATCTCTACTGTTGGTTATCCACCCATGTGGTAAATCCAGGCAGGAATCTTTTCCACTCAGATGCTTCTCTGGACCTCAAATGCCTCTCTTCTCGCACAATGCAATGCTTTCCTACAAAACCCTTAGATCTCATTTGCCACCATCCACTCCAGATATGATCCTCCAGCAGTCATCTTTAGTTTCTACAGACACATGTAATTTTTACATTTTATAGCTTCTTTTTAAATAAATACATTTATATGTGTTTTCCTTGTGTTTTATATATATCTATACCTGTATTTATGTCTTACTGTCCGTCTCTGTCCTTCTCAACAGCCTTCCCATCTTCCTCCATCCAGATTGTAACCATCCTTCCTGGATAGAAGCAGAACTCTCAACCATACCGATTTACTCATTTTTTACCGAGTTTTGGGGTCTAAATGAAGGGGTGCCACGATTCCCGAGTGGCACCCCTTCATTTCCGATTTTTTTCTTATAGTATTTCATTTTTTTCGAAGTTCGCGCTGTTGACGCTGACGTCATCACGTGCGTGATGACGTCAGCTCGTCAGGGCTATTAGCCAGTCAGAATTGAGCTCCTTTAGCTCACGTCATTATTTCCAGCGAGCGGGAAATATTTGGAATTGTATTAGCAGCAGTTTAGCTCTATTACGGGAGGCCCGGGTTACACATTTAGAATACCTATTACCAACTGCAAACGTACTTGTTTTGCAAGAGCGAGCAGACGGATATGTTTTGGGGCAACCGGCAATGCACAAGAAGGAGTGGAGTGGATCTTTGCAATTGCATAAGTAAATTTATTCCAGCGAGCAGAGCAGCCGCATGTTTAGGGCAAGCAATGGGTATTATTTAGCAGGACATCGCAGGAGTGGATGGATGCATTATGCAGCAGGACATCGTCGCGAGCAGAACTGGTCTGGATGTATTATTCAGCAGCAGTTACAGTACACTCAGCAGGACTGGAGTCAACAGGCAGCTTAGCAGGTTTGGACTCGAGCCTATTCAATTGGATATTTGCGTTGTAGATGTAACAACCTTCCTGTAATTCACTGGAAGGAAACAAAAATTCCGATTTGAGTATTTCTGTGTTAGTTAGCTCTTGGGACTGGAGGCTGATTTTTTTTGTGCATGCATGCATGACTTTGAGTCTGAGATGTTTGTTGACATAATGAATAGCAGTTGTTGATCTGCTTTACTCTGAGTGTGTATACTGGGCTGGCTAGTTAGTAATTGGAATATTTGTTGATGTTTGGTTGTATTTACAAATAATCTGGGATAGCTGAAGTCGTACGGATATGTGCAGTAGTGATGTTTGAGTAAGGGAAGTTCCTCTTTAAGTTGGACACTCGCATGGAGTGGTATGGAAGGAAAATTAACAACTCTGGAGTTACTTGTTTGGAACATCTAGCTTATTTAAGCGGAGCATTTAAGAAGTGTGCTTGCTGTGTTGGTTAGTGGTGACAGTATTTACTGTCTTATCATTCTGTAAACCTTGCAAGCCTAGCTAGTAACAGAGGTCCTAATCAAACCCTTTACCTTGTGTTTCTGAGTTTACGTCTAACTATTATGTAACCCACCTCTGCAAAATATGTTATGGGTGGATAGGCAACTTGGTGTAAATAGGTAGGTAAGCCCTAGGAGCACCCTCCTTAACTCATTTGAGGTTAATAGGAATGTGGGGTTACAGCCCCAGAGGTTTGACTTTGGAAGCTTAATTGATTTCTGTTTTGGGTTTATTTCATCAGTATGTGGAGGTGACATTTTTCTTGTTGCTTTGGTTGAGTCTTTGCAAACTGCTTCATAAAAACATCCACTCTTCATTACTCAGACTATCGCCTTTTATTTCTGTACAGTTTCTGAATGACACTATGGATTGTTCTGAACATTTTATTTAATTGAAATATTAGTTTGTAGTGTGTGTTGAATGTTTCTAATTTGTTTAATAATGTATATGTTAAGTATTAAGATTGCAAACTTGCAGAAATAGGGCCTTGCAAACAGTCCACAGTATTCCAGGTGTCACTGTAACTGTGCAGTGGAATTGTCTTTCCTTTCTTTACTGACAGTATCTAATATTCTGTGTTTAAATAATTTGAAGTAATGCTTGGTGGTCTTTCTACTTTTTTGACACCTGTACAGTAATTATTTCATTGTATTAATTTGTCACTAATGTGCCTAGATTTTTCATACTAAAGTATTACTTCACCCTTACTGCCACACACTAGACTTTTCTGTGGTTTAGGGAGGGTGGCCCAATGGTTAAGGTGTTTGCCTTACAAACACAAGGTGTGGGGCTTGAGTCTCACAAGGAATAATTGACTGGGCTTAAAATGGCTCGCAAGGGCAGTTAGCTTAGTACTAATCTATGAACATATGAATCTATAGATGATTCCACAAATAATTGAAGAACAGTTGCACTTCCTGTTCTTTAAGCATTTGCTGTGCATATATCCTTTAACTGGTTATGGATATGCTTCCAAGTGTGATCCTCGGTTATATTTATAGCCATATTAATAACAAGGAGACAATTGTAACAGCATTCTTTTTCCATTTAGTGCCATGTAATTGTGAAGTCCACTTCCATATTTTCCTCCATGATTTCTTGTTTTCAATATCCTGTGTAGGCTTGCCATGGCAGCTCTTATTGTCTGCCAAAGTTTTGAACTAGCTGTCATATTCCAGTTGGTATTGGCCTGATAAACAGTTGTAATCTTGCTGTATCCCCTCTGGAATATTTTATGAAAAGCAGCTGCCCTAATATCTGATATATGTGTCCTTTCTAATCCATTGAAACTCAGTGGTTGATGTAACCCTCTTCTCTTAATAGGACTCAAATGAATACCAATAATGGTCCATGGAAAAACAACCCATTTATGTCAGTTATCCCTTGGTAAAAAAATATATATCCCAAATTAGTATGCAAACATACCGAGCAAACATGATTCCGTTATATAAATGTCCTTTACTTATGGCATTTTAAATGTGTAACACAAAGTCAGAAAGGTGTATCAAAGAAAATAACACATGTATGTTTCTTGTTGTGTGTAAGGGCCCAATGAATTGAAAACATCCCAAAGATAATCTTTATCCACCACTGGCCAGATGCATTTTCTTTGGCTGTGGTATGTGGGTTTCAATGCTAGTTCAATGAATGTGAGTTTCAAGAGCAGAGAAGTTTTAATGCCATATCTATTTTCATTGTGAGACAGTATTGCTTTATTTAGGAGGTGTCTGTTAGTGTTTGCATTGTTGTGCTGCAAAATGTAAAAATAAAATCCAAATAATCATTGTAGAAGTAAAGCAGTATGCACACATCAGTGTTTATGGTAAATGGGGAGTAACTGCAAGGTAATGGGGCATTGGAATGGCTGCAGGAGGACTCTGGTGCCATATTTTGGTTGTCTGTTCTTCAGTTTGTGTTTGAAAGTTGGTATCCCGCAATTCCATCAGAGTGGGCGGGGTTACATAATTATGCATGCAAATTAGATGTTAATCAGCGTACAGATTTGTACCTATTTTTCATGGGCCTTGTCCAGATTTTTGATGTTTCTAGGTTGAGAGGTATGGATAGAAGGTTATTATGTCTCATGTTTATTATTCACAAAATGCATACCAACTTGTAGTTTCTTCACATGTGAGTGAAATAAAATGTTTCTAATATGTTTATGTCAAAGGAAAACTTAAAAACATATGCATGATTATGCAAGATATAGAAAAGTAGTAGCTTTATATTTCAAATGTCTTACAATTGCATTCTCTGTGTAGGTGCTGACAGATAATTGAAGGCAAAGTCAGTGCTGAAAGAGTTAAATGATATGTTATGTTCTGTTTGAAAGTGTCAAGTATCTGTGGAAACCAGATTAATCAACAGTAAGCTCTGGCAGGGGGATGCGTCTTTGCAAGTATGTCTGTGAGCTGGTGCATACTGGTACCAAATGTTAGAAAGTTGAAGGCCATTAAATCTTAAGCACATGCAGTCGATGTTTTAAAAAGGCATATTTGTGAAATGTTCACATAAAGCTCTAAGCAAGGGTCATGAGGACTTAAAACATTTACAATTTTAATGATTTGTTAAAAGCATGTAATATCAGAATTATGCATGCATGAAATTGATAAGGAAAAAGTATAAAAGTGAAGTTTTCCTTTATACTTTGAGACTGATCTGAAAATTTGAGTAGGCAGTCTCCCAGTGCGGTTTATGGAATAAACAAGTACTTTGCACATCTTGAAGCATTATTCTAGAATCAATACTAAAAAGTAAGTGTCTTTGTTATTTATTTGTGAACTTTAACACCAGGTAGATCTAAACACACAGTCTTTCTCTGTGCTTCCTTAATACAATAATATCTGATGGGGGCAAACTTGTTCTAAGGGATAGTAGGAGAACATTGCATTGTGGAAGAGGGGAGGAGCTTGAACAATGGAGAAGCATCCACGTGGAAAAGTTGCCAGTTTGGATCTGCCACAAGAGTGGATACCCTAACAGTCAAGACAGATGGAAAGAGACAACAAGGGTTGATCATTGCGGTAAGTAAATAACCTTCATATATTATCTGAATGCTCCTTTATTTTATGTTTATCACTCTTCAGATGCTCATTTTCTTGTGCCGTGAGATTCCCCTTCTTTGCAGTATTTTAACCTTTGTGAACTACTCTAAATAATTCCTGTCACATTTTCCCATATCTCTGGGGAATGTTGTTAGCACATATGTTCCACAAGTTGGGTGTACAATGGATGAGAAAGAAAAATTTTGGAGTGAGTTGGAGAAAGTGGTGGTGAGTGTACCCAAGGGTGAGAGTGGAGACTGGAGCGGATTTCAATGAGCATGTTGGTGAAGGGAACTGAGGGAATGAGGAAGTGGTGGGTAGGTATGGTGTTAAGGAGAGGAATGCATGGTAGTGAATTTTGCAAAAAGGATGGACATGGTTGTGGTGAATATGTATTTTAAGAAGAGGGAGGAACATAGGGTGATGTACAAGAGTGGAAGAAGATGCACACAGGTGGATTATATCCTATGTAGGAGGGCCAGTCTGAAGGAGATTGGAGATTGTAAAGTGGTGGCAGGGGAAAGTGTAGTTAGGCAGCATAGGATGGTGGTCTGTAGGATGAAGTTAGTGATCAAGAAGAGGAGTGCGAGGGTAGTGCCAAGGATCTAATGGTTGAAGTTGAAAAAGGGCGATTGTGAGGTGGAGTTCAGGGAAGAGTTTAGACAGGCACTGGGTGGCAGTGAAGAGTTACCAAATAGCTGGGTAACTACAGCAGAGCTGGTAAGGGAGACAGCCAGAAAGGTGCTTGGTGTGACAGCTGGACAGAGGAAGGAAGACAAGGAGACCTGGTGGTGGAACGAGGAAGTACAGGAGAGTATATAGAAAAAGAGGTTGGCGAAGATGAAGTGGGATCATCAGAGAGAGAGATGAAGAAAGTAGGCAGGAGTATAAGGAGATGAGGTGTATGGTGAAGAGAGAGGTGGCGAAGGCTAAGGATAAGGCATATGGAGAGTTGTATGAAAGGTTGGACACTAATGAGGAAGAAAAAGGACGTGTACTGACTGGCTAGACAGAGGGACTGAGCTGGGAAAGATGTACAGCAGGTAAGGGTGATAAAGCATAATGAGGGACACGTCCTTACAAGAGAGGAGTGTGTGTTGAGCAGATGGAAAGAGTACTTTAACGGGCTGCTGAATGAAGAGAATGAGAGAAAGAAGGTTGGATGATGTGGGGATAGTGAATCAGGAAGTACAACGGATTAACAAGGAGGAAGTAAGGACAGCTGTGAAGAGGAGGATGAATGGAAAGGCTGTTGGTCCAGATGATATACCTGTGGAAGCATGGAGGTGTTTAGGAGAGATGTCAGTGGAGTTTATAACCAGATTGTTTAATGAAATCTTATGAGAGGATGTTTGAGGAGTGGAGAAGTGTTCTGGTATCAATTTTTAAGAATAAGGGTGATGTGCAGAGCTATAATAACTACAGAGGTATAAAATTGATCAGTCAGAGCATGAAGTTATGGGAAAGATGGTGGAGAGGTGATGATTAGTGAGCAGCAGTATGGCTTTATGCCTGGAAAGAGCACTACAGATGTGATGTTTGCTCTGAGAGTGTTGATGGAGAAGTATAGAGAAGGTCAGAAGGAGTTGCATTGTGTCTTTGTGGACTTACAAAAGGCATATGACAGGGTGCCAAGAGAGGAGGAGTTGTATTGTATGAGGAAGTCAGGAGCGGCAGAGAAGTATGTAAGAATAGTACAGGATATGTTCAAGGGTAGTGTGACAGTAGTGAGGTCTGCGGTAGGAGTGATGGATACGTTTAAAGTGGAAGTGGGATTACATCAAGGATCAATCCTGAGCCCTTTCTTATTTGCAATGGTGATGAACAAGTTGACAGATGAGCTCAGACAGGAGTCCCCGTGGACTGTGATATTTGTGGATGACATTATGATCTGTAGTGAGAGTAGGAAACATGTTGAGGAGACCCTGAAGAGGTGGAGATGTGCTCTAGAGAGTAGAGGAATGAAGGTCAGCATAACTAATTCAGAATATATGTATGTGAATGAGAGGAAGGATACAGGATTGGTGAGGATTCAGGGAGTAGAGTTGGTGAAGGTGGATGTGTTTAAATACTTGGGATCAACAATTCAGAGTAATGGTGAGTGTGGAAGAGAAGTGAAGAGAGTACAGGCAGGATGGAGTGGGTGGAGAAGCATGTCAGGAGTGATTTGTGACAGACAAGTACCTGTAAGAGTGAAAGGGAAGGTCTGCAAGAGGGTAGTGAGACCAGCTATGTTATATAGGTTGGAGACAGTGGCACTGACAAAAAGGCAGGAGTCAGAGCTGGGGGTGGCAGAGTTAAAGAGGTTAAGATTTCCATTGGGTGTGACGAGGATGGACAGGATTAGAAATCAGTATATTAGAGAGTCAGCTCAGGCTGGACTGTTTGGAGACAGAGAGGTGAGATTTTGTTGGTTTGGGCTTGTGCTGAGGAGGGATGCTGGATATATTGGAAAAAGGATGCCAAGGCTGGAGCTGCCAGATAAGAGGAAAAGAGGCAGGCCCAAGATAAGGTTTATGGATGTGGTAAGAGAGGACATGCAAGTCTTTGGTGTGGCAGAGCAGGATGCAGAGGACAGGAAGAAATTGAAACAGATGATCTGCTGTGGAGACCCCTAACAGGAACAGCCGAAAGAAGAAGACATTTTTCCATATCTCTCTCTCTCATTTCTGCCATGTTTTTAACCTCCATTTTCATTTTATCCCACTAACTAGCTGTCCCTTTTCAAGTAATTTCTATCTCACCTAATAACTCTTGAATAGTATCCTCTACCCATTTTTTAAATTCCTCTCTTTTTAGCAGTTAAGTAGAAAGCACCAATGTATCATTTTTATACCATTACCCTGAACCTTTATCTTATTTTTTATTGTTGTATGTTTTTATGTTATCGGATGGGTCTCAAAAGCTTTCAGTTAAGTGCACATGCCCCTGTTAATTTCTACCCAGTTTAGCTCATTTATTGTGCATTTGGGGAATATTGTGTAAATTTTGTCTGGATTGCTACTACTGAATTCAAATCTTCCATTGCAAATATTCTCATATACTTCTCCAGAAATGTATCCTTGTTTGTTATATTTCCCCTTCTGTGTCCCCTGATACATCCTCACTATTGCACATCAGGGTCTATTTCCCATCCATAAATAATATTTCCTGCTGAAAGCTTATTATGTCTCCAAAAATTCACCTTGGCTCCATAATAGAAGTTTTAGGGGGAATATAAATGTACCACTACACCATAATACAAGCAAGTGTAATTTTCCTCCTCTAGCCAATAACCCCATAACTACCACAAATGCTCCATTATGGCCTTTTCCTCCTTTTCTGTCACTATTGGAATCCCTCTTGTAATCAGTGCTCCCCTTTGACTCTGGCCCTGATACTCTGCCAAATATCCATCCTGAAATCACTTGCCAAATCCACATGGTCACATGTAGCAGTGTTAATTGCATGCCACACTTCTTAATTGAATTCAGTGCTTTTTGCTTTTTGTCTTACCTACAAGGCAATTTATGTTCCATATTAATATTGACAAAGCAATCTTTCTTATAAGAAGCTGTTACTGGCTCCTTATTGAAATGTTGGCACTTGAAATGCTGATTGCTGACAAGCTGAAAAAAGGAATGAAAACACGGGAAGAGCAAATGTCAAAAATTTGTTTTCTCCTTTGCACTTCTTTTTGCAAGGGGAGGCATGCCCCCCATATCCCTCAGACCTATATATACTAACTCTGAGATTGCCATGCTTGTAAAAAAGGGGAATATTCTGAGAAATGGCATCTCGAACTTAGTATTTGTAAGTCCATTCTTTTGGACATTGTCTCCTTATTTTTGGAGTCGCTCTTGGTATTGCTTATTCTAAAGTTAGGTTTAATGATCTCGATGTGCACGTTATAGCCAGCATTGCCACATGCTCCGATTGCTGTTTTTATTTCATTGGTATTCCCAACCCAGATATGAAAAAGAATTTGCATGCTTTCATTAAACATTAACTTGTAGCCTTAAGAAAACATGGACTAGCTTAACTGTAAGCTAAAATCATGTTGTTTAACTTTTGCATTAAGGAACTAAGGCTTCTCAAAAGAATTGCTTGTATAGCTTTTCACTTCCTGCAGTTTAAGACTTTATTTTTTTACTTTTTGTTTTCAGTAAACAGTTACATTGTACCTTGCAGATCCACAGAAAAGGTAATTCAGAAAACAGTGTCAAAACCTCTGATGATTATTTGCGTGCAGCAGTAGGCTGCTTGTCTTCAGCCAAAAGCAGGTGCTGATAGAAGAATCCAACTAGTCACTTTGGAAGTCCAAGAAAGAATTGCCATTTTTCATGTTTTTCTTGTTCTGTAATTCTTTTTTTCATTAAAAACAGTAGGTTAAGCTATGAATATTAATCATGACATTTACCTTTATAAAACAGGGAAGTTATTATCCTTTAATTATGATTATGATGTGATCAATATCTGTTTATGTTCCCTTCCAACAACCAAATATCACTATGTTAATTTAGATTGTTCTTTACAATCTTTCTTGTCTTTCTTGTAAAGAACTCTGATGAATTACAACCAAGAAAGACTACTTTATTTCTTTGATTTCACTCTTGTATTCGTCAGTCCCTGATAGAGAACTCCCCCACCTTGCATTTAAAATAGTTCTAGCATCAGACTATGCAGAACTACTTTATAATAATGACAAAATAACTTTAAATTTGCTTCAGGAAATGTTTATATTATTATTAATAAAAATGAAAACTGTTTCACATACAGTCTCTTATCCAGTACTTTCAGTGTCCTTCAAAATGTTAATGATGTAATGTGGGGTTTATGCTTTACAGTTTTCCCACCAGTATAACACAGTCAACTAACTTCTACACTTTTTCATCCACTTCTTGCAGAACCCCTGTTCACATATATAAACTACATGTAATGGATCTGGTAATTTAACATTTTCTCACTTATTTATTAAATGTGCTTTATTGCTATTTCAACCCCTTTCTTTGTCATCTGCTAGCACTATTCCCTGGTATGAGTTCGTTATTCCAAATTTTTCAGGTCTATGTCTGGGCTTCTTTCTGTGACTCGGGCATTGTCCACTAGAGCAAATAGAAACATTTTCAGTAGCAGTGTCTCACTCTGGGCTTTCTTATCAATAGAAGATTGAGAGACAGAGCCCCCTTCAGCTTCATGGCTTACGGTTTGTTGGCTATTTTTTTTTTTATTTCTCCATAGCCTGTTGTGCTTCCGAAACCATTTTCAGTCTTAATGTAGAAGTATTGTAAAGATAGCTGGATATCACAATCTCAATGTCACACCTTCCTCTCAGCAATACCTAAATACCAGTATAAAGTTGCTTTTCTTTTGCTGCAAACACTCGTTTAGCCTCATATTTGAATACATTTAACTTTTGACACAGTTTCTTCAGGAGAAAATCCCTCCTGCTGATTTGATTGTATATTTACCAAAATAAATCTGAGCCGCTTCAGATTTTAAGCATACACATGATACAACCCCAACACAATTTTTGTTGAAGAATGACAGTTCAGTTGCTTATTTGTACTTTAATAAAGTTAATTTAGTCCTCTTTTTTTCTTGTTCCTGTAGTGTAACAAAACATCGGTTGTCTTTTGAAATGTTGGTACTCGAAATGCCAAGTACCAACAAGCTGGAAAAAAAAAAGACTGAAAACCCAGGAGAAGAGCAAATCTCAAAGATCGCTCTTCTCCTTTAAACTTGTTTTACAGGGGGCAATTCCCCCTGCACCCCCGATGTGGGAGAGGCAAGCCCACAATCCCCCTGAACTTATATATACCAATTCTGATATGTCATATTGCGGAGAAAAGGGAATATTCCGAGAAGACTTACTGTATGTAAATACATTTTTCGGCCATTCAGTTTCAGTATTTAGGGACTCATTCTAGCAGGTCTCAACATTTCAAGTTACTAAAACATCTCAGGTTTTCTCTGTATCCACTTTCTTCTAACACTCCCATTTTTTTTAAAATACTACTACTTCTTCAAAGCCTCACATTCAGCCAGACTTTCATTTATTTTAATCACTGATTTACACAGTTTGGAGAGTTCTAGTATCTACTTTTCTAGCATGTTGTTATTTGACATTGTATATTCCTTCAGTGTCCCGCTTACTTTAAAAACTTCTGAGTGCATTTGATTTATTTTTTTCCTTTCAGTTATAGGATCATAGGAGGCCCTTATAACCCTAGCCAAGAATTTCACCCATGTTCCCACTAAGTCAGCAGCTGTCTTCCTTGTCAAGCAGGGACACAGGTAGGATACCCGGGGTATATTTTCTGTTTCCCATCCAATCGTCCAGGTTCCTCTTAAAGAGGGCTAGTGAGGTACTCTGCTTGACATGGAGAGGGAGTCTTTTCCAGATGGGGGAGTCATTGGGGCACAAATCTATCCCGCCAACAAGTTCTGTTAATGTCACAGACCAGGTTGATGCCTTTCATGTGGGTTGCATGAGCGGAGTTTGACTTGTGGATATGCAGGAAAATTTACCAAGGCTGAGTCTGAGATGGTCTTGTATGCCAGACACAGGTCACCTCTGAACAGTCTGTATGAGACTGAGTAGAGGGACAGGGCTTTTAGCCTATCTGTATAGGATAGATGTTTGAGACCCTGGATTTTCCTAGTCAGGGACCTCTGTGGTCTCCAACTGCTGCATGTGCTTGGCAAGGTACATGCCATAGGGGCATTGTACTCGATAATGGCTCTGATGGATGTTATGACCTCCTTGTTCCTGGACGAACTACCCTTACTTATGAGGTGGGCCATGTAGAAAGCCTTCCGTACAACGGAGGCAACGTGGTGGTCAAAAGTCAGGTTGCTATCAAGCTGGGTGCCCAAGTCCCTCATGATTGATTGCATGCTTCGTATGTTGTTATTAATGTGATAATTATAGGGATGCCATTTTCCCCAAAGGGGATAATGATGCATGCATTTCTTGACAATCAGTTTGTGGCCATGCTTCTGGCACCAGTCATTAGTTTGGGTAAGGCCCTCTTGGAAGATGTTCACATCACGAGGGAAATTTATGACAGTGCCCAGCTTGCAGTTATATGCAAACTTGGTCAGCCAAAGACTACTGGTTTTGGCTTGCACCTCAGAAGATTATATCCCAAACAGTAGAGGCACCAAGACTGATCCTTGGGGTACGCCACTTGTTACAGTTCTACTACTAGAGGTGGCTTCCCCTACTTTGACTGAGTGGGTATCAGTGAGCCAGTTCGCTACCCATCTAGTAACATACAGGTTGATGCCTAGCTGGGAGAGTTTATCTCTTATGCCCGAGTGGGGAATACTGTCGAAGGCTTTGGTTAGATCAAGGTAGGTGGTTTACACTGTCTTCCCCTCATCCATGGCTTTGGTGATTGCTTTGAAGAAGGTGACCAAGTTTAACAGACGTGAACTCCCTTTGACAAAATCGTGCGGGATCAAGCATTTGGAGGTTGCCAATGTCCTTGTTTATAAGGTCCATGGCCTTGCAGATCAGGCTAGTTAGGCTGATGGGCCTATAATTGCCTGGCTTAGTGGACGCTCCACCTTAGTGTAGAGGGATGACAGTGGCTGTCCTCCATTCTGCTGGGACGAAGCCGGTGCACAGGCTTTGGTTGAATGGAGTGCCTAGTGGTGCTGAGAGCTCTTGCCTGAGTTAATCTATGACACAGACAGGGATGTTGTCGGGTCCCATGGAGGCTGTATTTTTTTTTGTCTTTGAGAGGGCATTAATGCTCCCTGGTGATGAGAGGAGGGGGTAGGTGCGGAGGATATCCTGGTTTACTGATGGGGGACAGGGAGGTGAAGTTTTCACTGAACTTGCCTGCCAGCAGGTTGGCTATATCTATGGCATTTGTGTATGTAGTATTCTTGACCACCAATTCAGAGGAGATTTGGGAGTTACCTTTGAGATTGCAAACTTATGCGAAGAAGGCCTTGTGATTGTCCTTAGTGGATGTGGCCAATTTGGACTCGAAGTTAGCCTTAGAGGCTTTCACCAGTGACCTTATTTGCTTGTTCAGACAAAGGAGAGACTGCTTCCAACTTGGCACCTGCTCCTTCTTGGTCCTGGACAGCAATGTTTTCCTTTTATTATAGAGTCTGTTTATTGCTGCTGTCCACCAGACAGGTTTACTCTTCCTTGAGGAAGATGATTTGGTACTGTCAGGTATTGCCGAGTCCATGTAGCTATATAGGTGCTCATATAGTTTTTTGGTGTAGACCTAGACATTATTGCTTGTTCCAACTGAAGGGATGGTGGCTGTGAAGCTGCTTATCTCGCAGACAGTTGTCAGCTTTTGAAACGTTTATTCATTTAACCCTGGCGGGGGGGTGGGGGGGGTCAGGGGCGATGATGACTTCAAAAGTGATTGTTTTATGGTCAGATCTTACCAAGAGGGATGACACTGTAGGGGTGTTACAGTGGCTACTCATGTTGGTTAGTACCAGGTCCAGGATATTTTCAACTCTTGGGGGGGGGGGGGGTGCCGACTAGCTGATCCAATGCATTGGCATTGATGATGCTGCGGACTCTCTGGTCATTCGTGTTTGAGCTAGAATAGGTCTTCCACTGTATGGTTGGGTAGTTAAAGTCTCCCAGGATCAGAGGAGAGGGCTGAATCTTGATGGATTCAAGTAAGTCCAGATAGGTGGAGTGGGCTTGCTGAGTCATGGTTGGGGTATGTAGCCAGCTATGATTTGAATAGGTGTTTTGTCAACACTTAACTGCACCTGGAGTGTCTCCTGTGCAACATAGTAAGACATCTCCTGTACTGAAGCTGCAACTTTTTTGTTGAATAGCCGCAGAGTTCTTCCCAGCCAGAGCATTTTCTTTTTTCTGTTCAGCTTTCCCTTATTTTTTCCCCAAATGTTTACATTGCTGGCATCATGGCAGTGTAATTATTAGTCAGTAACCACATCTTATGAAAATTGCTTATTTTAACTACGTTTTTAACAATTTCTGAGATTTCTGAGTGGCAGAGCTGTTAAATCAGTATGTAGTGCAGTCAAACCCACTAGAAGTAGTCATGTTACTACTGTTGTTGCTTTATTTCCCAGTTCTCTATAACAGTGTTATGGGTTGCATGTTTTTTTTTATATATACAGATGGTATAATAATAATTTGTGTAGATGTCATTTTGTTTTGATATCCTGTGGAATTATCAGCAAGCCCAATTTTTCTCATTCATGGGATCAGGGTGTTGCATCTTTCTTAATTCAGTGCCACTCTTCTAACTTCTTTGGTAGTCATACCTGACTTTTGCAGGTCTTCTTTCACATGATCCAGCCATCTCTTTGCTAGACACCCTAGTTTCTTCTTGCCTTCATCCTGTCTATCCCAAATCATCTTCACCAGTTTGTCTTCTGCTTTCCTGAAATACTGTAGTTTGTTCTGTTTGAACTTGATTTTCTGCACCAGTGTCATTATTCTTCATCTTTCCCGCAATGTACATCTTAACACCCATCTCAGGCACTTCATTTCTATCACCTCTACCTTCCTCAACTACTCTGCCTTCAGTGCCCGAGTTTCTGTACCATGTAGCATTACTGGTCTCACCACTGTTTTGTACACCTTACTTTCTAACCTTTTTGGAATCTTCTGTCACCCACTACCCCTAACATTCTGTGCCCTTTTTCTAGCTTTGACCTCATTCAAACTTCCCCTCTACTCAACCACCCATCCCATATACTTGAAGATGTTAACCTGTTCCTTTATTTTCTATTCTGTCTCAGTTCTCAGCTTCTTCTGATTTCCCCACTTTGCTGCCATTACAACTGCTTAATCTGTACTAAGTTTCATCTGATATGCCTTCAGTTTTACATTCCATTCCCCAGTCATTGTCTGAGGTTCTTGTTTAGAGACTGCCTGTAGTCATACCTCCCAACTTGGAATCATCAGAAATCTGGACAAAGGCCCATGAAAAGCAGGTACAACTGGCCAAAAAAATCGATATGCTGATTAACATAAAATTTACATACTCAATCATATAACCCCGCCCGCTCCCATGGAGTTGTGGGATACCAACTTTTAAATGCAAACTGAAAATCAGACAAACTATTAAACACAAAAATATAAACAAAATAATAGTGTTTTATTTATATCAGTTTTTGAACTCTATAAAATGCTTCAGTAAAATGAGTCTGAATCATATAAACTCAGAAGAGAGGCTTGCTTTGATTCTTCACTGAGCCCTGTCTCTACATTATTTGAAGATATGATGCAAATTCAAGCATAGTCTGGCATTACTAAGCACTGCGTATGTCCTCTTCATGCCATGGGAAAGGAAACTACTAGAATAGTTCCTGTATTCCTTAAGGACTTTAACTTAAGCTTATTATTCCATTATCCACTAACCCAGATGAACAAAGAAGAATGCTTATTAAATATGATGATTGTTTATTAAACACAGCAATTGCTTATTAACGAAGCATTTCCCATTAGGGACTTCTATTTCATATGTGATAATTTAATAAAAATGTTTCTTGTTGGGAAAAAAAAGTTGCTACACTGACATGTAAATGCAGTGTATTTGAAAGGCAAGGAATGCACACGAGTGTAAATCTCTCCACACTAGCAGGTGCTGCTTGATCTTGTGTTGAAGACTGAGATTCTTTTGCATGAACATCAGACAAGTGATTCTATAAAGAAGGTCAAAATGGTACATACTTTCAGTGATCCAAAAATGTAAACGGAGACCACCCTGCAAGCTCTTTTTTTTTTAAGCCTTACCTAACCGAATAACTGCTGCTATCCCTCAACTAAAGGGCCCTTCCTCCAATCAGTTGTGAACAGTAATATGTGTGTGCACTGTTTTACCTGCAGGACAACGTCCTTAACAGAACAGTAATACTTTAATTTAAAACTACTGTTCTCCTAAAACATGCCCTGTCATGGGCCTAAGCTACATCCTGAAAGATAATGTACAGCATACATTGGTGTAAAAGCTTGTATTCATTTCCAGAATACAACTCTGCAACATGGCACACTTAGCCACTCAATAAATAAATAAATTGCATAAGATAACAAGAGAAACGCCAGACAAGTTAACACTGGAGTACAATCTAAACAGTTGTCAAGCAGGAAAAGTGCATGCCGTGCAGGTTTTCACACAGAACTGACCTGACACCACCACACCGGAGAAAATTTCTAGTTAACAAACTGCTGTAGTGAAAACATAGTCTGCAAATTAATTTACTTACACTAGATTGAGCCACTTGCTGCTTCTTTAGGTTTAGGGTGTCCAGGTGCATTGGACCATACCTCTCTGCACAGAATTTCGTACAATTTCCTGTGTTTTTTGCCCCTTGTTTTTAGTCTGTCCCTTATAAAACTTGGTGAGTGGGGCAATGTTTTATTTTTATATACCATTACCCCCCCCCCCCCAGTTGCTCTGTCTTACTAAAGCTTATCCGATATCGATCTGTGTGTAATGGGGAAGGAGGTGCGCCATATATGGGTTAGGTGGTGTGTGTCCTGAAGCATAGCTCTCAACCTCTTAGTGCAGGAGTGAGGGACATAAATTGGGGGGGTTAAATACAGATTTTGTTTTACTAACTTTGAAAGTTGCTGGAATAACAGGTTTGTTTAGCATTCACATTCTGAATGACATGAAATTAACTCAAGTGTCTATCATTTACTGACTACAGTTTTTAGAGTTGCCAGAATATCACAAGTTCTGCTGCCACAGGCTGTCTGTCGTAAACAGTTAGAGAGCAAAACATAAATATGTAAATATATAAATAATGGTTACAGTAATACAAACAGTCATAATACATAAAAAAACAGACCCATACTGGCAGTAACTAACAAGTTAACCTAGACTGTGCATCCCACATCAAATAAAAACAAAACAGTCTCACAAATCGCATCTGTAATGAACTGTCTGGTAGAAGTGAATCTGTGTCCTTAACCTTAAATCCAGCTACATTATCTGATCAAAACTCTTTCAATGTCTTTTGGACAATGCATTAACTGCAGACAATATTTAAAGAACCACACCACAAACGTTACCATACCCACAGCCCAGCCTGTTAATTGATTCATGGCAATAGGGCATGAATGGCATACATACATTTCATATGCGTTTTTTTTTTTTTTTTGCTTACCTGGAGCTGGAGATCTAGCCGCTGGGGAAAGTACATTTTTTTCATCCTGGGATTGCATGCGGACCGGACTCTGCTGCACTTGGTCTTGGGCTTGGCAGAAGTTAGAAGGAAGTTACTTAAGTTAAACTGTGTAAACAGCTCCTCTCCTCACTGCTGCCTGCTGTGCTGCCCTGCTATTCCAAATTTCTAAATCAAACAGGTCAGCTAGGTGGTAAAGTAAACATAGTCTGAGGTGAGTGGAGTCTCCAACAGGCTGGTAGTCTGCCTGATGTCATCATACACGTGCGCCTCTGGATGCGTTATGAAAAAAAAAATAGAAAAATAGGGAACTGAAGGGGCCATTTGGGAATTCGTGGCACCCCATTGTTTTTCCCTCAAAATCGGTAAATACAGAGGATTTCAGTATGGTTGAGAGATATGCCTGTAATGCCATATTTTCTGCATACAGCAACTCTGCTTATCCGTCCCCTTTGACCTGTTTGTTAATGTAATGGCATCACCATTATGATACACACTGGGCTCACAGCTGAACCCTGATGTGCACCCTCTTCTACCAGGAACCCCCAGTGAGTCCAAACACGGTTCGTCATTTGGTCCTAATTCTACCAGTTTTTCTGGGACTTCTAACCATCTCAGGACTATCCAAATCAGCTTTCCTGGGACCTTATCATATGCTTTTTCCAAGTCTAAGATTTCCCAGTTGGACTCTTTCCTCATTTTTAGCTTCTTGCCAACTATTTGTCTCATTGCAAACATTGGATCGGTTGTGCTGCAGGTATGCTGATAAGCTGTGGCAATGATCTTAAATTTTATCTGGAACTTTTGAGCCTTTTCTGTTAAATGTATTTTCTCCTCTTATTTCTTTCCTACCCTTGTTATTTATCTCCTTTATAGTATATCTTAATTTGTTACATATAATGAGAAATGTTTTAGCTCATTTTTCCCCAGTTTTCATACTCTGTTGTCTTTATACCTTTTACTTTTTTTTTTTTGGGGGGGGGGGTGAGTGGAAGATTGTGGGTTACTGTTATTGTCTGCCACAGAGGGACTAGACATGGCATGGCCTAACCTTGTAATAGGAGTATGGATGTTTTCATATTTACAGGATTTTACACTCATAGGTTCATAGGTAGGTACTAGGCTATCGGCCTGAGGGCCTACGTAAGCTTAGCCAACAAAGTTCCCTGGCTTACACCACCCAAGAAAGTTATTTTTCTGTGCCACTGTCGAGCAGAGAAACAGAAGTGATCCCTGGGGTGTATTTTCTATTTCCCATCCACTCATCAAGATTTTTCTTGAAGAGTGCTAATGAAGAACTTTGCTTGACATAGATGGGTAGCCTGTTCCACTCTCTCTTCTTGACAGCCCTTGCACTAATACGTAGGCCAGGAATGGGCACATTTTTTTTTTTTGGGACTTAGGCACCCAGTCTTTCTTCTTATTTCTGACGTTAGCATTTCTATGGTATATAATATATAGTTAATGTACATATCAAGATCATTGTGGTGAGATTTTGTAAACAAGAGTCCATCACATGAAGTTACAAAGTCTTTTTTTAATATCATTATTGAATTCTCTCTTAAGACCTAGGCAAACATGCATTATATAAAATAAAACAGCCCATGTTAACATGTTCACAGATAAAACATTATATGTCACATTCACACTTTTATACAGTTATCATCAATCCAAAATTACATAAACTGATAATTTTCTACCTTAAACCTCACTCCTCCTTCAAAACATTCTGCATGAATTTTACCACAATTTCTATTTTTCTATGTAGTTTGCTCCTACCCTTTTCCAAAGATCCCACTTCCAGTTCTTTTGTCTGTGTTACAGTTTTCACTTTTTCAAGTACACTTGGTTTAGACTTTGATTTCTGTTTTCTAGTAATTGATTTTTTAGCAGCCAATAGAATTAAACTTAACAAGGCCTTACTATGTCTAGACAATTCATATCCTATATCCCAGCTCAAAAAAGTAATTTCCTTAGTTACACCCATTTGCTCACCCAATATTTCTGTCAGAGTACTCTAGGGAATTTTTAAAGTCTACCAGCTCATTACACTCC
Organism: Protopterus annectens; assembly: GCF_019279795.1. NCBI lineage: Eukaryota > Metazoa > Chordata > Ceratodontiformes > Protopteridae > Protopterus > Protopterus annectens. The sequence continues at coordinate 483,181,398 of NC_056726.1, read as the reverse complement.
CAAAATATATGTTCCCCAGTTACCTCATTTATCCCCATCACATACCCAACATTTGCTTTCCCTCTGAGGCAAAACTCTTTGAAGTATGCTTGGGGGTACAAAAATACTTATGCAAATACTTCCAAGCAAAAATCTTAAATCTTCTAGACTTTTTTGCATATTAGAGATCCATACATATGTCCTCCCATTGTTTCCTTGTGAATTTCTTATACTGTCTCTCTTCCCAATCTTTTCTAACTGCCTCTAATTGATCCTTATAGTTATTATGCATTATACAATGACCCCCATTAATATTCCAAAACGTGCACGCGGATTGGCCAGCGTGCCCTTTGTAAATCCCACAATATACCAACGGAAATAGGTCCGGTCGCCTGAACTTTTTTCCGTTGGTATAAGGTGTCCAAAACTTTTCTTTTTTTTTTTTTTTTTTAATAAAAAAATAAATGGAGCAACAGAGACTTTATTTTCTCTGTTGCTTCCGTTTCAAAGCATTGATGTACTGGGTATGTGTGGAAATGCAAGTCCCATACGCATGCGCAGTACATCAACACAAGGAAGCAGTATACCACCATTGGCGGAAGAACAGTAATGCTCCATTATACAAAGACATTATTTAAGGAAAGTAAGTATTTTTTTTCTTAAATAATGCCATTGTATAATAGCAATAACTGACTCCGTGGTTGTGGTATATTGAAGATTTACCCACAGTTGGCTGTATTTAATCACTCTGGCTTCGCCCTCATGATCAGACCACACCAACCATGGGTAAATCTTCAATATACCACACCAGGTCGTCGGTTATTAGTTAAATATTTCATATACCATATTAATTACCCTTTTGTAACAGTAGCTTCTGTTCTAGATTCAACTAAAAACTCTACCAGAGAAGGTCTTTCGATTAGAATTTCCCTTTCTTTCTCTTTGTCTGCACTTGGATATCAGTCCATGATAGGGAAGGCAGTCTCTAACTTGCAATCCACATGTCTTCTTGGACTCTTCCTTTTCTTTTACATTTCCAGTCTAGTTATTTGCTCCCAGTGCCATGGTTCCTTACTAGTTTTCTCAGTAAATTCCTGCCCCCACTTGCCTGTTCTCTGTACCCCTAATTGCAGTCATCCCTGTCGACAGGATCTTCATTCTCCATTCTTTCGCTGGCTTAGTTCTTAGAATACTTTCTGCTACTTTATGAATATAATATTCTGTATAGCTGCTGCTGTTCTCCTTAAGGATCTGCATCGAAAATACCATTCTCTGCTTATTTCTTGAATTCTCTCTCATCCCTTTCCACTTTGTATTACAGCTTTCTGCTTGTGTTATGTATATGAGCCTTAACTGTATCACTCTAAAATATCTCTTCAAATCAACTAATCCTAAACCACCTTGTTCTGTTGGAAGGATCAACTTATTCCACTTTGCCCTTGCCATCTTCCCCTCCCAGATAAAATTCTTCAGTCTTTATTACCTACTATCCACAACTTCTTCTTTGATTGATAAAGGGACTAAAACATTTTCACTGCATGTATCTTGTTATCTGTATCCATACAGAAGAGCTTCCAGTTTCTCAGTTTTTGTATTATCTTTTGTGTAGTTTCTTCCCACATATCCTTAGCTGCCATAACAAAATCTCTTTAAACCCATGCTCCTAAATACTTCATTTTATCATGTCCCAATAAATATGGGTATTGCTGAACCAATTCAAGTGTGGATGGATAGTTTACAGCTATAGACTTTGTACTGCCTGCATTAATTTTATATTCCAAATAAAACTTGAAACTGTCACAAAATGTTCCACAGCACTGATATGTCATTTTCTGTGTTTGTCAGCTGCAAAATAATATTGCCTGTAAATAAAGCCAACTTTTTTGTTTACCATACCAGTTATATCCTTGAATATTTGTGTCCCTTATTTTCTTTGCCAGTGTCTCTAAATGTAATGCAAATCACAAAGGGAAAAGCGGCCACCCCTGCCTGGTTCCTCTTTTCACACACAACCTATAAGAGAGGAACCCTCCCACTATAATTTTTCCTCCAGTCGCCCATGTATCCTCCTGACTAACCTTATTATTGTATCGCAGAATGCAAATGCTTCCATTGCCTTACTCTGAAAATCCCAGCTTACTCTGTCAAATGCTTTCTCTGCAACCAACCCACCAACAGTGGTATTTTTTACATTTTTCTTCCCTCTGGATCTTCATTGTTCTATTAATGCCGTCAGATGTTTGTCTCCCCTCCACAAAACCACATTGATCCATATCTTATCAATTTTGGCAACACTTTTGCCATTCTTTTAGCTGTTAGCTAGATTAGACATAAACACATTATAGTAATAGTTTAAAATTGAAATGGGCCTATATGAAGCTGGATCTGATGGGTCTTTACTGTCTTTAGGTATTACAGTGGGTCTACTTTGTATTATCAAAATGTCACTTACCCAAAAATCACATCCACAAGACAACTTCCCTGAAAACTTTATTTTAACGAAAACCCAAATCACCTGAGTTTTACTCTGGAAAACTAACAACTCGGTCACCATAACATAAATAAATAATGAACAAAGGCAAATCACACCCACCCAAGTTGGGGGGGTGGGTGCGCCTCACCCCCCAAACTAAATATACCAATTCTGAGATCGCACTATAGTGTGGAAATGGCAAAGTTCACCATGGTGGCCAAGTGGTTAGTTTCCCTGAGTAAAACTCCAATGATCCGGGTGTTTGTTAAAATAAAGTTTTCAGAGAAGTCGTCTCATGGATGTGACTTTATGGTAAGTGAAATTTCGATAATAACAGCTAGACCCATTACAGCCACCACAGCTTTCTTTCAGGATGTTGATACTTCCCTTCCTTTTAAAATACTATTTAAAAAAAAGCCTTCCAGATCTTTATCACTTTCGTTCCTCCCAGCTTCCAAAGTTCCACAGGAATTCCCTGTCGATTGATTATACATCACTGTTTTCATCTCATCTCCTCCCGTGGTAATTGTTGAGCCTCATCTACCTCTAACCTTGGAGTACTTAATTATTTTATAAATATTTCCATTTGTACTTTTTCTTGATTTCCACATTCCTCTGCTTTATACAAATGTTCATAAAAGTTCTGAAATATATCTAGTACCTGTACAGGATCTCTGATTATTTTTCTTATCAGTTTCCTAAGTTTGGCAACAACCCTTTCAACTTTCTGCTGCCTAGGTTGTTGTGCTAAGAGTTTTTGTGCTGTGGAGTTATCAAAAACAGTTGCTTAACATCAGTCTTTCTAAACTCATGCATGTTATCCAGATACTCCCTTATTTTCTCTTTAGTGCTCTGCAGTCGTACTTGTTCTTGCTCTGTGGGATTTCTCTTATTCTGCAATACTTTAACCTTTTTCAGCCCTGCAAAATAATTCTTGTTACTTCTGTATCTTTTTATTCTATTTCTACTGTATTTTTAAACTCCACTTTAATTTTTTCACACTTATTAGCTATAATGTATGAGGAAATAATGTTTATCTTCCTTAATAGTTCTCAAATAATTTCTACTACTCATTCCTTTTTTTTCCAAACTTGACTCATGCTATAATAAGATCACCAAATTTGTAACTAGCTCAAAATATTCATCCCATCACTGTTTATCCTTACATCAACTAAACTGGCTTGAACTGCCACACCACCTCACATACCTTCGTTTAACTACTACACATAAATCTGAATATAAACATTCTGTGTGCCTCTCTCTCTCTTCTTTACTGTCCACCTATCATCCCAACAGACCTCTTTGATCTGAAAACACATCATTGCTAAAAGTTGACAAATTAAATCTCTCATCTGGTCAAATGCTGTACTCTTTCACAGTCTCTAAACACTGGAATGCTCTCCTACCTTCTATCAGCACCATAAGTAATCCTGTTCTCCCTAAGTCACCCCTAAGAAAATGTCTTTGTTCACTCTGCACTATTCTTGTTCCAAAATAAATCCTCCTTAAATATCTGCCTCCTCACTTTAAACCCTCCTTATTCAATGTCAGTTCTCTTTAAATATCACTCACATTATCTCACAACAACTGCATGAGCTCAAACTCTAGCTGTTAAATCTTTGATGCTAACGCCCACAACCCAATAACAATTAACAAGTCATCCCTAAGAAAATGTCTTCACTCTGCACTATTCTTGTTCCAAAATAAATCCTCCTTAAATATCTGCCTCCTCACTTTAAACCCTCCTTATTCAATGTCAGTTCTCTTTAAATATCTCTCACATTATCTCACAACAACTGCATGAGCTCAAACTCTAGCTGTTAAATCTTTGATACTAACACCCACAACCCAATAACAATTAATCTTTCAAAGCTGTTTCACAATCATCCAATTCTACCATTAATGTTAATAATACTACACAATGTAAAAGTGTATAAATATGTATATAATATTGAATCATTGGTATTTTATTATTCCTAATGTGGTGTGGCTGTGTAAACTCTGTATTAGTATCAACTTCAATGTTTTACTCCATTGTAACTGTATTGTACTCTATAATGCATGTTAATTTCTTGTATGTACTGGCACATTATGTGGAGCTTTTCTCCTTGGGCCTCCACTGAAAATGGGCTCACCTAGGCCTAGTGGACCATCCCAGTAGACATATGCAATCAATAAATAAATCATTTTTCATTGGGTAGGTGGGAAAGTGCTAGTGTCTCATTTTTACTTCATTACCCTGCATTTTTATCTTCGCTGTTATTGGCACACAATCTAAAATAAGTATTGAATGTGTGTCAAAGCATTAACTGCACACATTCCTGTGAAATATAATTTCTGTCTAGTCTAGCCCAGTTATTGTACCTTGGATAGTAATATGTAAATTCTGTCCGTTACTGCTACTATAGAATTCATGTCTTTCATCTCCTATTGCCATCTCTCCTACTAGTAACAATCCCGGTGGTGTGCTAGAACTGCATTTGACCTGCAATTGTTTGTTTTTTTTTTTTTTTTTATTCAAAAAAATCAGAGGAAGAAGGCTGTTAACCTGCAAAGAGTAGTGTGCAGAACACCCCCTCTACAAAGCCTGAATCAAAAATCACTTCCAATCCAGTCTATCAATAAACAGTCAAGTTCAATGTATGGCAATATTTCAGGCTCTACTTTAGAATGCCAAAAACTCAAAAGGTCGATCGCTCACATGAGCGAATAATCAGGAAGTCGATGTTGGTCTTTTGGGATCGCAGTACAGTGAAGATCGGAATATTTGCCCTTTCCTCACTGTAGTGCGATCTTGGTGCCCTCCCCCCACAATAGCGATTTTGAGTTCCTGATTATTTGCTCATGTGAGCATTCAATATTTAGATTTTTTGTTGTTCTGACATAGACCCATATGTCCTACTTGCTGTAAATAATCTGTAGACTGCAGCTAGCACACCATCATACCTTTCCCCTGCTATAATTCTGCCCTTGCTGCTTACTTTAAATAGATTACTACTCTTTGTTGCTATACTTTCCATTAAGCCTATCGGTTCCCCACCTCTCCTGGTTTTCTTAAATTCCCTTATCAGAAGTTGCCCCACTTCACTTTTTCAGATTTAATACAATTTCAGCCGAACCTCCTTCTTACAGATTTATTTATTGATTGATTTTCTAAAGTTGTGCTTTGGTCATCTAGGATGATGCAAGTGTCTTCTTTTATCTCACCCTGCTAGTGCATGTTATATTTTCACTTTGTTTTTCGTTTTTAAACTCCCAGCATGCTTTGCAGGATTTAAAACTTATTTGGCATTACGTGCCATTTTTATATCTCATATTAGTAACGATCCAGGTGGTGTGCTAGAACTGCATTTGACCTGCAATTGTTTGTTTTTTATTCAAAAAACCTGAGGTAGAAGGTACTGCCTTCGTTGTAGCTCTACTCATGTATGATATGTTTTGCACTACACTTGTGTAGGCATTGGCTGTTGTACAGTTTTCATTTAGTAGAGTACTACATTAGTGATTATTAATGGTTGTTATGCTTTATGGTGTAATATGTTCTTAACCTGAACTGTGATCCTTCGCTTCTTGATGTTCCTTATATCTGAATGCTCTCGCCTGTTTACTTTAACTTGGTGTGCGGAGCACTGTAACCTGCATTATGTATTAATAGTGTAGAACTCTATTGTTTTTTGTTTATATTTGTTATCCTTGGCACTGCTGTAGCTCATTCTAACTATAAAATTGAGCTGGGCAATGATATTTGTGGTTAGCTTGCTGATATTACCCGTACGTCAAAGGGTAACTGCTGTATTCTCTATTACATCTATTTCCTGTATTCTCTATTATGTCTTACCATCCTCCCATTGCTGCTTATGAATACCATGTATGAAGGTATACTGCAATAAGTTGTCTTCATCCCCAGGATGACTCTGCTCTATTTTTGCCACACACACACACACACACACACACACACACACACACACACACACACACACACACACACACACACACACACCCATATATATATATATATATATATATATATATATATAATATATATATACACACTAACTTCTGCACTCATTGTGCACCTATCATGTTTATTCTGTGTTTCATCCCTTGTATTATGTTTTTACAAAATATTGTAAACTTTGTTTTCTGTAAAGTTTTGTAAAGAATTTTGTAACTACTGTTCTCTGTACAATTTTGTAAAAATGTTGCAACTTGTGTCTGGAGCTTTTCTCCCAAGGTCTCTGCTGAAAATGGGCTTCCACCCAGTTGGACTATCCAAGTAAACAAAAGTAAATAAATAAAGAACCACGAAAATAACCGCTGACCAAGACCAATAGATGAATAAAGCAGTTAGTGCACACAGAAAACAACAGCAGCACAGATAAAAAGTATCTTTAATTTCCAATGACAGAAGCGCTTTCGTCCTGTCACAATGCAGGACTTTTTCAAAGTGAATAAAACCACAAACAATCCTCCATTCATTAAGTACCCACCTCTTACACAAAAGGCGTCAAAGTCAGAAGTTGCTTTTTAAAGAAACAATATTGCACATAAAACTTACACATAACTCAGTAATAAAACTAAATGAAGGCAAAAGAAATTTTGCTGTGTTAAAAACCAAGTAAAACCAAGTAAAAATGTATTAGTCGACTTGGAAAATAACATCCTAAAATAAAAGCATTTTCTGTAGTAAAGTACATATGCACACATTTTCTTCTCACCCATAAATGTTTAAATATATATTGTGTATATTATTGTAAGTAGACACCTACAATTAATAAAGTGTCTAAAATCTCCTATAACTTAGAAATTGTATTCTTCAGAAAAAGGTTTGATTAAAATATGGTCATTCAACCCTGGGGTGGTGGTGGTGGCAGTGGCATTGAGTCTAAGTTGCCAAGAGGCTTCCTTGCACCAAAGCCAGTTTTCCCAATCAATCCCCATAGGGTCCATTGGAACCTGCTCTAGGATTCCAAATAAAAACCCAGCATGTGTTGGTTGTGTGGAAAGATGTTTAAACAAGGCGTTGTTAGGTTATTTTTTTTATACTGTACATGTGCTCGTAAATAAGTTTCCCCAGGGGTCTTTCGGATTTACCAAAATAAAAACTGGGACAGTCTTAGCAGAAAGCTAAGTATACTATCCCCTTGGTGTTGCAAGTACCCCTTTTGAAGTGTATTATACTTTGAACGTTGTTACTTAAGTTAGTAGATTCTTTGTCGTAAATGTACTTACAATACATACATCTACCACACTTCCTTGTCTCACTGTCTTTTGGGCTCCTTGCCCCTACTATTCATTTTAAATACCTATCTAAGGTTTTTTGCAGTCTTGAACACAAACTTCAGAATCTCTCCTAGTTTTTCCATAATATCTGGGTTGAACCTTAACATCTTCCAATTGTTTTTAACTATGTTCTAAATCCTTAAACATTTAAATGTTACTTAAGTTGGTCAATTCTTTTTCGTAAATGTACTTACAATACGTACATCTACCACACTTCCTTGTCCCACTGTCTTTTGGGCTCCTTTCCCCTACTATTCCTTTCAAATACCTGTTTAAATTTTTTGTGGTCTTGACCACAAACTTCGGAATCTCTCCTAGTTTTTCTGTAATATCTGGGTTGAACCTTAACATCTTCCAATTGTTTTTAACTATGTCCTTAATCCTCTTGGAAGCATAATTGTTTTCCAATACCAGTGCTCTCGTAAATTCCTGACTTTCATTTTCCTTGTTGGTGACAAGTGCCTGTTCTTGGTTTCCTAGAAGGGGTACAAATTTTGTCCCCCATCCATTAATAAAACTTTCAGGATAACCTCTATCTAGAAAAACACTGGAAATAAAATTTTATTTCTCCCATAAGGTCACTCTTCTGGAAAGTCATCCTTGCTATCCTGACCATTCACTATACTTTTTCTTTGTTTGAACGGATATGCACTTGAATAGGGCAACTAGGAATTACTAAACATAGGTTTCCTGAAAATCCTGGATATCAAGTGTTCTATAATGTCCATTCTTACATCTAAATAATCGATCCCAGTGTTGTTGTAACTATAAGTAAATTTTAAGAAGCTAGTGGGTGGCATTCAAATAGTCAGTGAATGTACTATTGGTATGTTCTGGTCCATCCAAAAACCTCCTGTACAGTTTAATATATCGACAAAATTCAGATTTAAACACAAATGTCTCCCACTGTAAAAGAACTAAATTTGCATATATGGGGGCACACACTGCCCCATAGCAATACCTTTTATCTGTTTAAAAATTTCTCCCTCGAAGTACACATAGTTGTTTTCTAACACTATTCTCAAAAGTTCAGCATAAAGGTTTAAATTCTTTCTTTCTAGAGTTTTAGTACTGTTTAAAACTTCAAGGAAGAGATCCAACCTTCCTTTCCTCGCTAAACTGGAGAACAGGTTGATCACGTCAGTTGTTGAAAACCATATTTTCCCTGTGCAAATCTCAGGGGTAAGGCTCCCCTAAAAGTCCCATAAATCCTTCACTAAATGAGAACATTTTCTAGCGATATGTTTTAGGAACTAGTCCAAGAAGGTAGCTATTGGGTGTGTCTTTGAGCCTTCTCCATCTAAAATTGGCCTGTATGGGGGTTGATAGTATTCTTATGGATCTTCAGAATACTAAAGAAAGAAGGTATCCTAGGTTTCTCTATTTTTAATGATTCCCATATCTTGAGTGATTCTGTTTTCTAATACAAGGTCCTCTAAAAAAGGTCAATGTTCCTTTAGGAAATATTGATCTTGTTCATAGATGCTGGAACATAGACCTTAGTGTAATTTAAAGTCTGCAACATTTTGTATGAGTAATCAATAGCATCAACCAGGACCATCCCCCACCCTTATCAGGCCTCATGATTCGTATTTCCTTATTGTGTGTTAATTCATCCAAGACTTCCTTTTCTTCCTTAGTTAAATTGTACCTTCTGCCATATTTCTTCTTGTAACCCTTATCTGTACTAAGGGAGTAAATATCTGACACACAAGCTGCCTCAAATATTTGTAGGGCTGGGTGCAAAGGGGGATTGTAAGTGCTTGGTTTCCTGAAAGGAGAGTCAGGTCTAGGAATTTGTTGGTCAAATAAGGCTAAATTGAGTTTCCTAATGAACACCTTTAATTCAACAAGGGTGACACAGACGTCAAAAACACCCATAGGAACAAACTTAAAACCCTTCTCAAAGAGTAGAAAGTGCTCAGTTTTAACCCCAATTTTACTGAGATTGAAAATATGAAACCCTTTAAAAGTGTAGGTCACCTCGTCATTCCCTAAAACTCTATGCCTTTCCTTTTTGTCCTGGGCTGACCCTTCCCTTTCCCCTCGGATGTCGAAAAATCGAAGTCATTGTTGTTGTCACTCAAATCCCCTTCATTACCTCCTTCAGATGGTTCAATGAGGTCTAAGCCAACTTTTGGGTTCAGAGGGTTAGGGGTATTAGGTCCTACCTGTTCACATTTACTAATAAGATGTTCAATGATCTTCTCCCCTACCTGTGTACTGTTACTCTCAGTCACAGTCCTAACTTTGACATTGACTTTTTCTAGGTTATACACTCGTTTTTTAAAAATTCTCCCTTTAAAAACATAGGCTTTATTGTCGTTATATTGTTTAAAATCCGTAGAAGTTTTCTTCTGCTTCCTCAAAATAATTTCTTCACATTTTCTATCAACACGTATAAACAAATGCTCATAAACATCTTTGTAAAAGTCAAACAGTAGGTCTTTTTTAATAACTCTATTAAGATTTTCAGCCTCCCCCAACAAAACCTCAACTTTCCCTTTAACAAATTTAAGCATAAGCTTCATAATCTTGAAACCACATTCATCAAACGCTTGATTAAACTCATTAATCATTTCAGTGTCATAAGAAAACCCCTCCAGATATTTACAAACACGCAAACCTTGTGGAACAATACATTTTTAAAAACACTCCTCTAAACATAAAATGCCCAAATTAACATTTGTAATATTGATTAATATATTTTCCAAGTCCCTAATTCCTTCTATAAGGGATGCCATACGAACAGAACGTTTGTGGTAATGATGAAAATCACCAGATGCAGTTTCCTCTAAAAAAATCTTCTTTTCATTATTAAAGTTATGAACCCATTCATTAATGACACAAGGGTCCATCATCTGAGTGGTTTCCTTATTAACCAACTCATTACAATAAGGAACACCAAAGCCAACAGTACCTGCTTTAGGAGTGTGTGGATGTCCAAAGTTTCCAGACATAGAAGGGACATTCTCAACACGTACATGAGCAGTCGAGTTCTTTCTTGTTTTCCTTGTGCTCTAACCACTTTATTCATTTAAAAGTAAGTAAATAAATACCAAATATTTTCATAAATAAATTTATTCAGAAATCTACCCTTTCATTATATTTTCACTTCTAGGCCATTCCCCACCTATAAGTAATGTTCCCTTCTGAAAGGTGAGCATTCCTCCCCAGATTTTTTAAGTTTCATAATAGCAGTTTTAGGTGGAATATAAATACATGCCAGTAGCCCCTTACCACCACAAATATACCATTACTATCTTTTCTCCCGCTTCTATCGCTATTGGAGCTACTCTAGCAGTTAGTACAAGTATTTCCCTTTTCCTTTGTCCCTGTTATTCTGCTGAATATCATCCTGAAATCCTTTCTTTATCAAATTCTTATGGTCACTTCTTTCCAAGTGTGTCTGTTGTTGCATTGCTATTTGGATGTCAGATTTCTTAATATAATTTTAATATAATTCAGTACTGTTACCTTTTTGTCTATACCTGTGAGATCATTCACATTCCAAAATAATATGTTTAGTGCTGTAATGATAAGTTATTGTTTCTAAGTGTTATATATGACAGCTTTTTAAAATGTCTATTTACAGCTTTTTTGTTACTGGCACCCACTAATGTCTGGGAATTTGATCTCTCTTGTACAGCTGTTTCTTATCCTCTCCATTTAAATCTATGTCAGATTTTACAAGACTTTTGTTGTAAAGAAAACCAAAAAAAAAACAGATGCACCTCAGAACACCACCATAACCAGTTAACTTAAACCAAACACAAAAAACTATGTACATCGTTAAATAATGAAGTTTAACTTTCCTTCTTTCATTTTTTCCCCTCCTTCCCTTCAGTATTTTTCCATACATTTACCACATGAAGTGAGTCATGAAGCCATATTTCACAAACATGATTGATGTGTTGTAGTCTCACCCTTATTCACCAGTTTCAATGTTGCTGATCTTCTTCCTGTTCAAGTACAAGGTACTCCCAGTTCCTCTAGTCAGCTCCTTTATTTTGTCAACATTACACATGTCAACACACAGCTATGCATGTTATAAAACACACACACAAAAAAGCATTCTTTTTTTCATGCAAGCAAGCACCCCTCCCACACCTTGATATTTATATGTACTAACTCTGCACAATTATTTAGGAAAAAGCATATACCCCAGCTGTGAGAATCATCCACTTTTGCACACCTGTCGGCCATCTGTTTTGTCAACCAAATTCTGTCAACTAAACAAATGACAACAAAACCATTATATGTGGCTCATATGTGTTTACTAGGCTAATGACCACAATGGCCTTTTTAAGCCTAGCCATGCATCCCAAATCTCTGACAAGTTCTGATGGCCTTGATAAGTGTAAGCAGGAATTTGGGAGATGAAACATTTACAAACAGTGGCCTGGGAGATGAACCATTTACAGGTTGCCTGTGTCCATTAGAGACATAAGGTGCCAAACCAGGGATACATTTCCTGTGAGAGATGTAGCTATACTGTGAATCTGGAATCAGTGCTCTCTCTCTCTCTCTCTTTCTCATGTAACAACAAACCAAACACCAAGCAGGTTGTCAGCACCCACACTTCACCTCCCACACATGCCAAGCACACAACACATAAACCCACATACATGGAGGTACTCACTAGAAATATACTAAAAGAGCAAAGACTTCCCAAGTGCAAACATGCACACAATACAGCCCCAACAGCACCCACTACGCATAACAAATGCATCTTTGTCTCACCCAATAAGCCCCTAAGGCAAAATATATGTAAACCAAATGCCTTGGTCAAAGGCAATTCCATAGTGAGACATACAGTCATCACTAGATTAGAGAAGGTCATATTCAGCTGTCTGTCTGGTGCCAGGATCTACCAAATCACACATGCACTCATGTCACTCAACAGCAAGTACTATTATGATTCTGTCAGAGTCCATGTTGGAGTGAATTACTTGAGATGTACCTCACTGGACTATATGAAGAGAGACATGATGGAGGTGTCAGATTGTGTGTCCCAGTCAGGTATGTCCCTAGCCCTAAGCAACATTCTTCCCTCACCTAGGATGATGCCACAATACAAACAAAAAATTATTGACTTCAACAATTGGCTTAGCTTCTGGTGTCAGTCCAGAGGGATCCAGTATCTCACAGCCTGGGTTAATATGGTCGACAGATCATGCTGCTTTGCCAGAGACGGTCTTCATCTGTCACCTTTAGGATCCTTGCAAAGGTACTTGCCTCCCCCCATAGTGCCTTTTCTAGGCAATATCATAACAACAAAATTCCTGATGTAAAAATATCCTCCAGAAATAAACTCAGGGTTATGCTGCTTAATGCTAGCATTAGCTGCACTCACCTGAAGCACTTCTCACCCTGGAAGATGCTGATGTCTGTGCAGTCACAGAGACTTGGTTCAAAGCCTCAGACAGTATTCCATTCATGCAGTTCTACAATACCTTCCACATGTTCAAACCATACAGAGAACATGAATAAAACAAGGGAGAAGGAGTATCCATCTTAATTAAACACATATACACCTGTAGACTGGTTAAACAGTACGACTCCCTAGAGTTATTCCAAGTCCAACTAACTGTAGGAAAGACCCCCCCCCTCCATGTCATTGTTAGCTATATGTCCCCACCATGAACCACAAAAAACACACAGCCTACCTGTACCTACTTGAGTCACTCTCAGTACAGCCAGATACCGTGGTCATGGGTAACTTGAACTATCCTTCCATCAATTGGGTAACATATATGAGCACAAACTCACTTGCCCAAAGGTTCCTGGACTTTGTTACATAAACACTCTAGAGCAGATAGTCAGCACCTCCACAAGGGGCTTTAACATAGTGCTCATCAACATGGGGGATTGCTGCACCACCCTGTTTCTTGGACCCTCCCTGATAAAGTCCGATCATAAATCAGTCCAGTTCGAAGTAATGATCATATATGAGGAGCAAAAAGTTTAAAAAATTTCTCCAAAGCAAGCTATAGCCCACTGAGCAGTAGTATCATTAGTTTAGGACCCCCTGCCAACACTGACAACAATGATCCCTATACTGAGGTGCACACAAATGTTCTGAATAAACACCTATATAAATGTATATACTCAGTCATACAGGAGTGGATCAAATCAAGATCCTCATGAATAATTAAGCCACCCTTGTGGACTGTGACTACTGTTCCCTGGCCCAGCAATCAAGGAGCCTCAATCCTCACTACTAACACCAGGGAGGTCATCTCCGAGAAGAGGAAAGTATAACAAATACTCACAGTAAAGTACAATTTCCCTTAAGTGCACACAGAGATCACAGTCAGTCTGGGGCTGGTTGCTCTCCATGTCCCCAGTAAGACTCCCCACTGGCACAGCTATAGGGTCCAGATCTCAGCCTAGCTAGTAAGCTAACCTCAAGTACCCTGTCTGTCCCACCAGTGCTTCATGTCCCTGCCCAGGTAGCTGACACACACCCACACTTTGAGATAAGTATTTATACAACTTCACAGACACTCCTGGGAAAGGCTGACGCAGATTCTCCAGCTGTGCCCCTTTACCCAGACTATAGGTAGTAATTCCTGCCACCACTAGCTAATATTATCAGCTACCCAAAGGCCCTTAAAAGGGTGTCCAATTATTACTGTGTAATGTTATTATCCAATTGGTAATGTGACTATTCAGTCTAAGGCTTATTAGAGTGGCCTATTACGATAACCTCTATAAATATGCAATGTACTCTAGAACCTAACTTGTCTGTACACAAACCAGCCACTGGTAAAGGTTTTTAAAATATTTAATAATAAATAATTAAAGCACAAGACAATACTACTACACCACAGACATATCTAAGAGTTCGGAGATCACACAGAAACTTAAAATAATACAGTAGGACAGGTCTGATGTCAAAGAAAAACACTTAATCTAACTTTCTAATCTTTAGCTATTCTTAAGAGAAAACGCAGTGCTATAATTCTACTTACATACATAAAGAGCATAAGCAGTACTGGGGTTGATGGTCCACAGTGCTATAATTCTACTTACATACATAAAGAGCATAAGCAGTACTGGGGTTGATGGTCCAAGACAAATGCTTTCTTTGTTCGACAGGAACAATGTATGCCATGTGTGTTTATATATATATATATATATATATATATATATGTATATGTATATATATATATATATATATATATATATATAAATGTGTGTGTATACATATATATATATATATATATATATATATATATATATATATATATATATATATATACATTTTTTTCATGTGGCCATATGTATTACCCAGGTACAATAACAATAAATGTCTTGTTTAATATTCTATGAAGAGCCCAAATTGAACATTGAAAGCTCTTTTATCTTGATCTCTTGTGTATACAGAGCACATCTGTGGCATACAACACAGTTAAAACGTCTTATTAAGTTCTTTCTGTATATTTTTAAACACTTTTATTAAATCCTTGCACTTTAAACACAGATACACACACAGTAATAGAAAAGGAAAATATACATAGTCACGTGTTCTATCTGTTTTCTTTTTAATGCAATTCACTCTAACATTAGGTAAAGTGCTCATTTTCTGCCTTCCCTTAAACCTCACTCCTCCTCCTGAACATTATTTTGCATGTGTTTTTCCCACAAATTCCATTGATTTCTATGTGGCATGGCAGTCCTTATCCAATGTTTAAGCATAAATCTATTTTGTAAGTAAATAGTAACACATCTAAGTAGACCCTGTTGTTGTTGTTGAGATTGTACTCCTTGATGCTTGATAGTAAATGTCTCCGGTCATTTTCACTCTCCTTCAAGATTGTTGTGTCATCAGCATAACGAAGATTGTTGTAATTCCGCCACCAATTTTCACTCCACTATTGCTTTCATGCTGCTTTGAGTCTTTGATTTGCTCTGCATACAAATTAAACGGATCAAGAGAAAGGAGACATCCTTGGCACACACCTTTACTGACTTTGAACCATTCTGATTGTTCTTATTCAATTCAGACCATTGCCTCCTGATAGCTGTAGAGATTGCCTTTGAGAACAATTAGGTGGTCCGGCATGGCCATCGTTTTCAAAGTTGAGCACAAGGCTTCATGATCTACACAATCAAAAGCCATTTTGTAATCAGTAAAACAGATGCATATGTTCTTCTGATATTCTTTGCCTTTTTCTTGAATGCATCTGGCATTTGCAGTGATATCTCATGCACCTCCTCCCTTTCAGAATTCATCTTGCACATTTGGGAATTCCTGCTCCAGATAAGACTGCAGTCTCCATTGTATGATTTTGAGTAGAATTTTGCTAGAGTGTGAGGTGAGGGTGATTGATTGGTAGTGGAAACTGTCAGTATCTGGCATATCAACAGAAATGCCAGACTAAGACAAACTACCTGGGCAACAACAGTATATGCACGGAAGAAAGGCCTGGCAATCTTCTTCCATATTATGCTACAAAAATTCAGTGGACAATCACAGTAAAATTGAGATATGATATAGTACTGGGAAATGAGACACCCATGTAGAAGGCACTTAACAAGCTACTTAGAGCCAGTGACCCATCAAAGTAGTGTACTGTTGTTTGAGGATATGGTTGGCCTTCGGGACCTTCAATTGATGATTTTGGCACATGCAAAATGAGGGGCAGAAGTTGTAATGATATATTCATTTTAGGTACGTGGAATATGAAAAGAATGAATAAAAAAAACTGAAAGTTGTCAAGAAAGAAATTAAATGAATGAACATCAACCTACTGGACATTAGTGAGTTGAAATGAATCGGCAAGGGGCATCCTCAACCAGATGAGCACATTATATACTTTTCAGGGAATGGGAAATATCAGAAAAATGGCGTTGCATTTGTAATCAAGAAGAAACTAGCAAATGCAGTGTTAAAATATAATGCCATCAGTGATCATGTAATCTCAATATGTCTTCATGGAAAACCTGTCAACTCAACTATTATTCAGATATATGCACCAACAGTGGATGCTGAAGAAGAAGATCTTGATCAGTTTTATGAACAAGTTCAAGCATAAATCGACTGTACATACAAATAGAATCTGCTAGCAGTTATGGGTGATTGGAATTCGAAAGTTGGAAGTGGAAACAATTCCTCACTGGCTGGAAAGTATGGTCTTGGAATTAGAAATGATGCTGGACAGTGTTTCATCTGTTTTTGCAAAACCAGCAATCTGTTCATCCCTACACCTTTTTTCCAACAGCACAAATGAAGATTATACACTTGAACTTCTCCCAAGGGACTACACAGAAATCAAATAGACTATATTTGCAGCAATCAGTGTTAGAAAAGCTCAATAATGTCAG
Organism: Protopterus annectens; assembly: GCF_019279795.1. Lineage (NCBI taxonomy): Eukaryota > Metazoa > Chordata > Ceratodontiformes > Protopteridae > Protopterus > Protopterus annectens. The sequence goes on along the minus strand of NC_056726.1, from coordinate 483,164,330 downwards.
CTAAAACTAAACCTTGAGCCGACTGTGGCACAGACCACCAACTTCTTATTTGTAAAGTTAAGGTTAAGCTGAGAAGGCACATCTTGCCTGTGTTCCAAAGATATGACATTTCTGACATACCAATTAAATTCAAATATGACTTCGGCAATTGTCTCGCCATCTTGAACTAGCAAGCTAGTTAAAATTCATCAAAGGAATTGTGATAAAATATGAAGAAGATTGTACTAGAAGAGTGCAAGAAGTCTTTAAAACCATGCTAACACAAATCCTGCTGTTCTAATAATTTGCTGTGTTTATAAGAGCAGTGTTTAAAATCTCTCCCTATTTTGGCCTTCATCCTCCAATTATTTTAGGCATTGTCCAGATTTCTGGCACTGAGAGGTTGAGAAAGATGGGTGGGGGGCTTGTTATCCCTTGTGCAGGATGACCTTAAAAATAGTCTGCATCCTATCTCAGCTGAACAATGACAAAATTACTGTTGAGATCAGCAGCTGCAAATCCACTTGAATGGATGTTTTACTGGGATGCTTTCCTTTAGATTACTGATGCATGTCATTTATCAGAGATGGTTCTGTTTGTTTCTCTGAGCAACAAGCAGATGAGGAGGGTCTGCTACAGAACACAACACAACACAAAGATGATTGGGCAGTGAATGCCTTCTTCAGATGGATAGTTCTGTCTCTGTATTATTTTTGATGTTTCTTCTAGCTAGAGTGGTACAGGAAGTAAGGGAGGAGGTGCCAAGGGTGCTTGTAATAGTACCCTTTTGACCCTGACAACATTAGTTCTCCCACCTCATTTGGATGTCCACTATGAAACCTCAAATGCTGCCTTTTCAAATGGACCTCCTCACTCAAGACAAGGGTCTGTTATATAGCCTAAACTGAAGCCTCTGCAGCTCACTGTCTGGATGATTTAACTCTACTAACCTTTAGGCACTGGTTCACTGTATATGCACTGACTGTCTTTAAAGATGCTAGAAAGTCTGCCACAGGGAAATCTTACTTATCTGAGTGAAAGAAGTTTTCTCTGTGGTGCCACAGAAAAAGTCAGGAACCTATCACAGCATTGACGTCCTTGATTCTTAAATGCGCTGTTCATTTCAGGCTTGACATATGCCTCTATAAAGATACATCTCTCAGCAGTTTCATTTTTTAAACACCTTTATTGAATTATCACTTGTGATATAGGCAAATTTACATTTATATAAAAGTAATCAAACTGTTTTAACAAGTTCACGTTTACAAACATTATACTTCACAAATATTGCTGTATATCATATAACCTAAGCAACATTATATAAATTATTCAATTCCTGTCTTTTTTTAAACAAGACACATCTTTATTAAACCATCACTTATGACACAGGCAATCATGCATTTATATAAATGAAAATAAAGCACACTGACAAAATCCTAGTTGCAAGCATTTTACATTACAAACCATACTGACACACTACACTTCTAGTTGCAAACATTATACATCACTTATAATCTACTCAATCATTTTCACTTAAACATTACATAGCTCATTTAAGTCCTGCCTTATTTTAAACCTCATTCCTCCCTTGTATGTATTGTTCCCACAGTTCCAATTTTTTCCTATGTAGTTTGCTCCTACCCTTTTCTAAAGATCTCAATTCCAGTTGTTATATCTCTGTTATTATATTCACAACTTCCAGTATAATTGGTTTATATTTTGATTTCCATTTTCTAGTAAATTGCATTTTTGGCAGCCACCATAATTAGACACAGCAAGGTCTTACCATGTCCAGGCAATTCTGATTCTGAATCATAGCTCAGAAATATCTCCCTTGTCACACCAATCTACCCACCTGGCATCTCCGACAGTGCATCTCGAAGGGAATCCTTAAAGTCCGCCAACTCGCAGCACTTCCTGAAAATATGTTCCCAATTACCTCATTATTCCTCATCGCACCTCCAAACTTTGCTGTGTATTGGAGGAGAAATTTCTGGAATCTACTTGGGGTATAAAAATATATATGCAAACATTCTAAGCAAAAATCCTAAATCTTCTAGATTTTGTTGCATAATTTGGAGACATATATATATATATATATATATATCCTCCCGTTATTTATTTGTGAATTGCTTTATCCAGTCTCTCCTCCCAGTCCTTTCTAACCTCCTCCTAACTGATTCTTATAGTTGTCATGCAATATTTTAAATCTTGTGCTAATTATTCCTTTTCTTAATGGCAGCTTCTGTTCTAGATTCTACTAAAAACTTTACCAGTGCTCATCTTTCACTTAGGACTCATCTGTTTCTTTCTCTTTGTCTGTACTCTGATATCAATCCTTGATAGGGAAGTTAATCTGTAACCTGCAGTCCAAATAAATTCTTGGGATCTTCCCATTCTGTCATCTTTCCCTCTCTAGTTATTTGCTCCTAATACCTTGAATACCTTAGTTCCTTTGCCAGTTTTCTCCAATAAATTTCTGCCCCCTCTTGGCTGTTGTCTATATCCCTAATTGCAGTCATCCCTATCAGCAGAATCTTCTTTCTCTGTTCTCATGTTGGCTTAGTTCTTGCGATACTTTCTGCTATTTCATAGATATAATATTCTGTATGATTATTGTCATTCTCCTTACAAGCCTGCATTTAAAATCCCAGTCTCTCCTAGTTTCTTGAGCCCCCCCTCCCTATTTCATCATCATCCCTTTCCATTTTGAATTATAGTTTTCTGCTTGTGCTATGTATAGGAGCCTTAACTGTATAGCTCTGAAATACCTCTTCAAATCAGGTAATCACAATCTCCCTGTTCTAATGGGAGAATCAGCTTATCCTACTTGACTCCTGCAGTCTTCTCCTCCCAGGTAAAGTCCTTCAGCTCTTTATTAATTGCTGTTCACAGCTTCTCCTCTGGTTGATAAAAATACGTCTGACCTGTGTATAAGAAGACTAATGGAACTAAAAACATTTTAACTGCTTGGATCTTATTATCCATATCCATATAACAAAGTTTTCATTTCCTCAGTTTTTGTATTGAATTTTAGTCTCTTCCCATATATCCTTAGCTGCCACACCAGAATATTTTTTAATCCATACTCCTAAATACTTTTTTTTATCATGTCCCCATAAATATGGATATTGCCGAACCAGTTCATGTGTGGGTACATAATTTACCTCTATTGCCTTTGTTTTAGCTTCATTGATTTTGCATCCTGAAAAAGATTTGAAACTGTCTGAAAATGTTCCACAACGTTGTAATATCTCTGTCTGGTTTTGTCCGGTATAAAATCTTCTTCTTCTTTCGGCTTTTCCCGGTTAGGGGTCACCAGAGCAGATCACCTGTCTGCTCATGATTGGCAGTGGAGTTTTACGGTGTCGAGTTGCCAGCCTGGCGCCCAATCTTCCACAGAAGGCACACACATGCATATACTCACACCTAGGGCCAATTTAGAGTGTCCAATCCACCTACAGCATGTCTTTGGGATGTGGAAGGAAACCGGAGTACCCGGGGGAAACCCAAGCAACCACAGGGAGGACATGCAGAGTCCCCACAGAAGGCACCCCAGCCGAGGATCGAACCGGAGAACCTCTTGCTGTGAGGCAGCAATGCTAACCGCAGCTGCCCCTTTGTCAGGTATAAAATAATATCTGTAAATTGAGCCAGCTTTTATTTTTTGAAACATCTCTTCTTGAGCAGTCTCATATTCAGCCAGCCTTTGCTTCATTACATCCTCTGATTTTCACAGCTTTATCACTTCATCTGAATATCTTTTTAAAGCTTCTTCCAGTTTTTCAAGGATTTTGTTGTTTGTGTTGATGTACTCCATCAGTGTTTTGTTTATTGTAACCAGGTATGTGTGCGTTTGTCTTGTTTCTTCTTGTAGGTTACTAGAGAGAGAGGAGAGAGACCAGTGATTAAAGTGAAAGAATCCAGATCCAGCAAGAGGACCTGATGTGCCAAAGGGCACAGTGCTGGGAGTACTCCTGTTCAGAATATACCACTGTGAAGTCAAGGCTAGTGTGGAAGGCCTTTAGATGACAAAGTTTACTGTTGACTGCAAGCTGGGGACAGTCATTGAATCCTCCAATGATGTAGATATCCTTCAGGATGGCCTGGATCAGACAAATGATTGGTGCCAGAACCATGGCCTAAACCTAATGCAAAAAAATGCATTATCATACCTCTAGGGAGGTCAAATACCCCTGCAAATTACAACATCTATCGCACACCCCTAAGAGTAGACTCAGAGGTGAGAGATCTAGGTACACAGATGAAAAGTATCCTGAACTTTGACCACCATGTGTCCACAATGATTTGGAAATCCTTCTATTTGGCACAACTTATAAGTAAAGGTATAGCATCCAGATCCAAGGAAATTATCGTCCCACTATACTCAGCCCTCATTAGACCAATAACTGAGTGCAATACCTCACTAGGCACTTCCAGCAGCTGGAGTGACCTTAGAGGTTCCTCAGAAAGAAAACACAGGTTGTAAACAATATGAACTATTTGACTAGACTAAAAGCCCAATCCCTTTACTCTGTCTCCTATCGAGTGTTAAGGGGTGACCTGACCTACAAGGCACTCCCAAACCATTCCCATGGAGCTGTTGCACATCCACAAGTCAAAAAGCATGAGTGTCACCCAATCTAGGGATCTAAACTTAGTCAGTGACTCTAACAAAACGTGCTGGAGAGGCAGATGTGTCTGAGACTGCTCCTTCATTGGAACAGGCTTCCTATTCACATTAACAGAGCCCTTTCCTGGCCCTCTTCAAATGCAGTTTGGATCAATGGATTGGGAATTGCAAATTCACACCTGGGTAGTATCTATGTCCCTTATGGACAGGGACAGACTGTAAGAAAGATACTAAATGCATAGGCACAAATCCATGCCGTCCTCTTGCCCCTAAGTGCCATATATTGGGTAAAATCAGGTTATATTGGCTAGGCTTGAAAAGGGCTCTTAGGCCCGTTAGCCTAGTAATCTCCTATGAACCTATGAGCTTTTGAAGCATTTACAAGTAGGATCCTGGGAGATCACCCATTTGTTTTACAGGTGCCAGTGTTCATTAGAGACATAGGTGCAAACCAGGGATGAACTTCCTGTTCCCCACCCAGTTGTCCAAATTACAGTTGAATTGGGATAGGGGATCTCTGCTTCATACGGATAGGGAGCCTGTTTCAGAGAAGGGCTTGTCTGTAGGATACATACCTCTCTCCTCAGCAGGTCCTGTTTATATCACAGGCAAGTTTTAAGTCTTCAGAATGGGTAATTTTGGTGCTGTTTGTTTTGTGGATATGCAGATCGTCCATCACGGTGGGGTAAGATAATGCCTTGTATGCCAGGCATAGATCTTCCTCTCCTCAACAGCCTGTAGGAGACAGAATACAGGGGATAAGGCATTGAGGTGGTCTGCATAGGACATGTTACTTATATCTTGTATTTTTTTTTTTAACAAACATCTTTATTAAATTATCAGGTATAACATGGGCAATCTTACATTTATATAAATGAAAACAAACCGTGTTGACACAATTTCATTTGCAAACATTATGCATTACAAACCACATTGACATAACTGTAGTTGCAAACATTATATGTTACTCATACTCTATTCAGTTACTGTCAGCCAAACACTACACAGCCCCCCTTCAAACACCGTTCTTCCTCCACATGTACCTCTCACACAGTTCCCATCCCTTCCCATGCAACTTGCTCCCACCCTCCTCCAAAGATCCCAACTCCAGCCATTCCATCTCTGTCACTCTACCTGCCTTCTGCAGTAAAGTTGGTCCAGACTCTGACCTCCATCTTCGGTAATTGCCTCTTTGGCAGCCATCACAACCAGACTCAGCAAGGCCCCACCACATCTAAGCAACTCCAGTTCTGCACCACAGCTCAAAAAATGTTTTCCTCAATTATACCAATCTGCTCACCTAGCATCTCCAACAAAGCAGTCTGCAAGGAATACTCAGTCTGCCAACTCATTACATCCCCAGAAAATACATTGCCAATTATCTCCTTCCTCCCTATTACACCTCCAACTTCCGCTGTTCACCTGAGAAAAAAAATTCCCTGGCGTGTACTTGGGGCACAAAAATACCTGTGCAAACACTCCCAAGCAAAGATCCCAAATCTTCTAGAGGTTGCCGCACACTTCGCAGATACGATTGTTTCCCCATGAAACGCTCATCCAGTCTCTCCTCCAACTTCCTTTGATTTTATTCCTACAGTCATGATGCAATATTTTATATGCTCCACAAATTATTCCTTCCTCAACGGCAGCTTCCATTCTAGAATTCACCAAAAACTCCGACATTGCTGGTCTCTTCTCACAGTCATCATGCAATATTTTATATCCTCCACCAATCATTTCTTCCTCAACAGCAGTATCTATTCTCGAATCCATCAAAACCTCCACCGTTGCTGGTCCCTTCCCACAGTCATACAATATTTTATATGCTCCACCAATTATTCCTTCCTCAGTGGCAGCTTCTGTTCTACATTCCACAAAAAACTCCATCAGTGCTGGACCCTTCCGACAGTCATCATACAATATTTTATATGGTCCTTCAATTATTCCTTCCTCAATGACAGCTTCTGTTGTAGATGCCACCAAAAACTCCACCAGTGCTGGTCACTCACCCAGGACCTCCTTATTTCCTTCCCCTTGGCCACACTCTGATATCAATCTCCAACCTGAAGTCCAAATAAACACTTGGTTATCCTCCCATTCCATTACCCTTCCCTCTCTAGTTATTTGCTCCCAAAACCTTGGTTCCTTTGTCAGTTTTCTCCAATAAATTCCAGCCCCCTCTTGCCTATTGTCTGTATACCTAATTGTAGTCATTCTTATCAGAATAACTCCTTTCTGCATTCCCGTGTTGGCTTAGGTCTTAAAATACTTTCTGCTACTTTGAGTATAATATTCTTTATGGTTATTGTTATTCTTCATAAAGGACTGCACCTAAAAATCATAGTCTCTTGTTGTTTCTTGAGCCCCCCCCCCCCCGTTTCATCATCGGTTTCCACTTTGAATTATAGTTTTCTGCTTATGCTATGTATAGGAACCTTAACTGTGTTGCTGTGAAATACCCCCTTTAAATTGGGTAATTTCAATCCGCCTTGTTCATTTGGAAGAATCAGCTTATCCCACTTGACTCTTGCCATCTTCTTCTCCCAGATAAAATCCTTTAGCTGAGTACTAATCACTAGCCACAACTTCTCCTCTGGTTGATAAAAAACATGCTTGACCTGTGCATAAGACTAATGGGACTAAACCATGTTAACTGCTTGTATCTTACTTTCCATATCCATATGACAGAGTTTCTGTTTTCTCAGTTTTTGTATTATCTTTTATTTAGTCTCTTCCCACATATTCATAGCTGCCACACTGAAATCATTTTTAATCCACACTCCTAAATACTTCATTTTATTATGTCCCCATAAATATGGACATTGCTGAACTAATTTGTCTGTGGGTACATAATTTACCACTATTGCCTTTGTTTTAGCTTCATTAATTTTGTATCCCAAAAAGATTGAAACTGTCTCAAAATGTTCCATAACACAGTAATGTCCCTTTCTGGTTTCATCATGTATAAAATAGTATCACCTGCAAATAGAGCCAGGTTTTTTTGACCACCATGCCAATTATATCCTTGAATTTCTGAGTCCCTTATTTTCTTTGCGAGTGGTTCTAAATATAATGCAAATAACAAAGGGGAGAGAGGGCACCCCTGCCTGGTTCCTCTGCTCAAGCAGAAATGATCAGAGAGGACTCCACCCACTTTTAATTTTCACTTCTGATTCCTATTATATCCTCCTAATCGACGTTATAATTTTATCGGTAATGCAAATGCTTCCATTGCCTTGCTCATAAAGTCCCAGCTGACTCTGCCAAATGCTTCCTCTGCATTAAGATCCACCAACAACAGTGTTATTTTTTTTTTTACATTCTGCTCCCCCGGATCATCATTGTTCTGTTTATATTGTCAGATGTTTGCCTCTCCTCCACTAAACTACATTGATCCATATCTGTCAGTTTTGATAACACTTTTGCCATTCTTTTAGCCATTATAGACATAAACACTTTACAATCATGGTTTAGCAGTGAAACGGGTCTGTATGAAGCTGGATCTGATGGATATTTACCCTCCTTAGGGATTAGAACTACCACTGCTTTCTTCCAGGATGATTGTAATTCTCCTTAAACTTAATATACTATTAAATAAAACCTTCCAGATCTTTATCAGGTTTTCCCTCTTAACTTCCAAACTTTATTTATTTATTGACATTTGTTAACCAAGTTAGTTCAGCTGAGCCAGGGGCCCATTTTCAGTGGAGATCCAAGGAGAAAATCTACAGAAAATTAACAATTATTACAAAAGTTACAAAGATATAATCAACCGATAACATAAGTCTACTAGCAAGTAATAGCATGACACAAGTCTATTAACAGCTAACTTCCGCAGGAATACCATCTATTCCTGGGACTTTCCTGTAGATTGGTTATACATCACCATTTTTATATCATATCCTAACTGTTAGTAATTGAGCCTCATCCACCTCTAATCATGGCATATTTAATTCTTCCATAAACATTTCTATTTGCACCTTTTCATGATTTCCCTATTTCTTTGCTTTATACAGACCGTCCTAGAATTTCCAAAATATTTTTAATATCTCTACAGAATCTCTTATCTTCCTTGTTATAGGCTCCCTAAGCTTGGCGACAGCCTTTTTTACTTTCTGTTGCCTGAGCTCTTTTTGTGCTCTAGAGTTATTTAAAAAAAAAAAAAAAAAAAAAAAAAAAAGCAGTTGCTTAACAGCAATCTTTCTAAACTCGTGCATGTTATCAAGAGGTAATCCCTTATTTTCTGTTTAGCATTCTTAAGTTGCTCCTGTTCACTTTCTGTGGGATTCCCCCTATTTAGCAATACTTTAAGATTTGTCTCTAAATAATTCTTGTTACTTCTTAACAATAGCTCACTTTTTTATTTCCACCCTATTTTTAAACGCCACTTTAATTTCATCCCACTCCCTAGCTAGATTTTCAGAAGAAATTTCTATCTTCTGTAATAGCTCCTGAATAATCTCCACTACCCATTCCTTAAATTTCTCTCTTTTCAGCAGATAGGTGGAAAAGCTGTAGTGTCTCATCTTTATTTCATTACCATGTGTTTTTATTTTAGTTATCGGCACATGATCTGAAATAGTTATTGGGTGCATATCAAGACCTTCAGTTAAATGCACATACTTCTGTGAAATGTAAATACTGTATAGCCTAGCCCAGTTTTTTTGTATCGTGGGGAATCTGAACTCATGATACTGAATTCATGTCTTCATGCCAGATAATATGCCCTGTATTCTTTTAGTGAGGAACTACTGTGGACATTCTGTTTGTTGGATGTGCCTGGTTAGGTACATACCGAAGGGGTATTGTAGTCAGTGATAGGTGTGATGAATGCCAAATACACTGGACCAGTGATCTCCTTGGACCTAGATTCTGTATGCTTGTTTAGAAGTTACACAACATAGAATGATTTCCTCACTACTGTAGACATCTAATGGTCAAAGGTTAGATTACTGTCTCCATGTTTCCCCAAGTCCCTTACTATTGGGTTGATTCTTAGGGTTGTTTTGTCAATATGATAGTTACCACTGTTGTATGACTTCCGAAAGGATAGTGTTAGGGATTTCTTGGCATTTAGTTTTAGTCCATGGTTCTGACACAAGTTATTTGTCTGTGTCAGCCCTTCTTGGAGAACATTAATGTCCGTGGGGGATGCTGTTACTGCTGATAATTTGCAATTGTCTGCAAATTTGGTCAGCCAGAGGCCCTTGATTTTGGTTTTGACTTCAGAAAAGTAGATGCCAAAAAGGAGCAGTCCCAGGACTGATCCCTGAGGGACTCAACTTTTGACTGGCCTCTTTGCAGAGGTGGACCCCCCAGTTCTGACTTCCTGGGTTCTGTCTGTGAGCCAGCTGGCTGTCTACTGGGAGACATAAGGATTTGTACTTAACATCTTGAATCTGCCAACAATGCCTGAGTGGGGTATTGTGTCAGATGCCTTGGCCAGGTCTAAGTAGGTAGTGTGAACCATTTGCCCGCATCCTTTGTGCTTGTGACCTTCTCAAACAGGTCTTCTGTCTGGTTAAGTAGGCATGACCTGCCCTTGACAAAACAAAACTGGATTGTGTCCAGTATCTGGTGGTTTCTTATATCATCATCGATCATTTCCGTGATAATTCTACTGAGACTTATCGGTCACTAGTTTCTAAGTTCTGTAGATGGTGTGCAGAGGGAGGATGGTTGCTGCTCTCCATTCATGAGTCATAAAGCCTATTTGGAGGCTAAGATTAAGTAATAATTCCAGAGGGCCTGATAGATCATGTTTTATGCTATTTAGAAGGCGTCCTGAGATGTTATCTATGCCCATTGATACAGTACTCTTGGCCTTGGAGAAAACATTGAGAACCTGTTCCTTAGTGACAATAGATGGAGTTGCATTTAATGGTATTTCTTGAGGGGAGGCTGAGAGGGAGTGAGGGTAAAATTAGACCTGAATTTTTGCTATAAACCACAAATAAGTTCATTAAATCTTCATAGAAATTAAGTGTCCAAAAGGGTATTATTTTTGTGATAAATGGATATTCTACCACAAGAAGTATAATTTGAAGATTGAATGCATACAAAAGGGTAATGCAGATGAAATATCAGTTACAGGGAGTAGTATGCTTAAGATGTTAGTATGTCTAGCAGGATTTTCATCCCTGCTTATTCCTAAATATTCATTCACTTGCCTCTATAAAACATCTCAGAGCTTAAATTATAGAACTTCTTCCCATTGTAAATTAAGAAACTGCGTACTTTTAACAGGATTCTTTTCCTTGTACATCTTTATTCACTCCCATTGCTCCCAAGGCATCAGTTCTTCTGTGTTACTGCCTAGCTCATTTAGGCAGATTCATACATAGTTACTAGGCTCATTGAGGAGCCTAGCCTAAATTCCCTGTTGCCAATGAGCACTGCCTGGTTAAGTGACTTCCTCAGTGTCACACAGTTGACAAATGAGGATTGAGGGAATCTAACCTTGTACTACAGGAACTGCATCTCACAGCCTTAACCCGCTGCACCAAATACTAGTATTCCCATTTATAAGAGAATAAGCTACAGGACCTGTCTTACAGGCAATATTGGTTCCCCCCCCCACATTATGGCCCTAGCCACTCTCCTAGGTGGCGAACATGGGACTTATGTCACCATGAGTCGACTATGCCTTCCCTATTTGAGTTCATAGGTTCATAGGTACCTGCAATGAAGGCTACTGCATATATAGCTTGGTGAGCTGAATACACACTTCAGGTTGCTTTTATGTCCGCCTCCCTCCTCTTAGGGATCATATTAGCATGCACTCTGGACCATCGAAGTATTGAACAGAGAAAAATATAAAGCAATTAAGACAAGAAGTGTCACTGTTAGGAGAATATTGAAGAGGGAATAGATCAACAAAAATACTAAAAAAGATAGATGTGATAAAAGCAGTGTGCAGTATTAGAACAGACCAGGATCTATCATGCATTATATTAAATCTTATTCTTCATTCGGCATTTCCCGGTTAGGGTTTGACACAGCGGATCACCTGTCGGCTCATGATTGGCAGTGAAGTTGTACGGTCTCGAGTTGCCAGCTCAGCGCCCAACCTTCCATGGAAGGCACACACATGCACACACTCACACCTAGGGCCAATTTAGAGTGTCCAGTCCACCCACAGCATGTCTTTGGGATGTGGAAGGAAATCGGAGCACCCGGAGGAAACCCACGCAACCACAGGGAGGACATGCAGACTCCACACACAAGGCATCCCAGCCGAGGATCGAACCGAAGAACCTCTTGCTGTGAGGCGACAATGCTAACTGCTGCACCATTGTGGCCACCCATCATGCATTATTGTAAATAAACAAAAAATTTCAGCACAGACAGAAAAACTTAGAATATACACAGATAAATATAAAGAAAAAGTGCAAAATAAACAATTTAGTGATGACCCAAAAAGTTTTATAGAGAATTGGGAAACAAGGTAAAAGGAATTGAAAGACTGCCAAAAAAAGTAGTAGTAGATGCATTTTGGAGAAGTATCTATGAAGATCCTGTAGAACACAATAAAGATGCTAATTGTTGTTGTTGTTGTGTCTTTCGGCTTTTTCCCGGTTAGGGGTCGCCACAGCGGAACTCCGGTCCGCTAATGATTGGCAGTAGATTTTTATGTGCCGAGTTGCCAGCTCTGACGCACAACCTTCAACGAAGGTACGCCCATTCACGCATGTCTCCACACAGAAGACACTCTAGCTGAGAATCGAACAGGACAACGTCTTATTGTGAGGCGACAGCGCTACCGTAGCACCACCACCGCAGTATTGAAACAAAGTTAAGTAAAGCCTCTAAATGGAAAACAACAGGCCCAGATGCAGTACCTAACTTTTGGTTAAAAGTATTAACAACTTTGCAGGAAGTCTTAGCCATGAGTAAAAACTATTTTATGTGTATCCCGAACAGACACCAACTTGGCTAACAACAGGTAAAACAATGCTCTTACTTAAGAATGAACCTGTAAGCTACCCCAAAAATTATAGACTAATAACTTGCCTACAAACAATGTGTAAACTGTACACAGGAATTGATGCCGATAGAGTTTATAGTCATTTAGAAGAAAATTCAATGATGGCAGTAGAACAAAAGGGCAGTAAAAGAAAGTCATAAGGAACAAAGGATCATCTGATGTTAAATAAAGTTATAGTGGAGAACTGTAAAAAGGGGAAGAATCTAAGTATGGCATGGATTGACTACAAAAAAGCATTTGATAGTATCCCACATTCATGGATAAAAGAGTGCTTTAAAATGTATATGATACATCCTACACTGATCGACTGTGTTACAGTGACCATGAAACAATGGCAGACTACTTTGCAATTAAATCATGATAAAGGACAAGTTACTATCGAGGGATAACAATTCAAAGGAGGATATTCCAGGGTGACTCTCTGTCACTGTTACTATTCTGCCTTGCCCTTAACCCATTAAGCTGTTTACTTAACAGCTTAGGCCATGGCTATAATGCGGCTCCTGGAAAACAAAGTCTAAAGACCGCTCATCTTCTCTTTGTCGATGATTTAAAACTGTACAGCTCATCAGACGAGGAGCTGAAAGCACAGCTGCAGGTTGCTAAAACTTTTTCAGATGATATTAGAATGTCATTTGGCCTTGATAAATGTGCAAAAGTAACCTTTAAAGCAGGAAAGCTGCAACACCAGGAAAACATCAGTTTGGGACAAGAATGTGATATAAAAGAACTTGAGCAAGAGGGAGTGTATAAATATTTGGGAATTGATGAAGGACCGGCAATAAAACATGAACAAATGTGTATAAAACTTAGTAAGGAGTACTTAGAAGACTTAAATTACTCCTGAAAACAGCATTGATGTCCAGGAACAAAATCCAAGCTATAAACCAATTTGCTCTCCTTGTCCTAACTTACAGTTTTGGAGTGATTGATTGGCCCCAAAACGTGTTGGATAAATTAGATATTAAAACAAGAAGGATGCGTCATGCTCACCAGATGGCTGTAAAAATCAGTGCATACCAAGATTATATATTCCCCATTCCGAAGGAGGGATGGGCCTCTTTGAAATTGATTACATGTACACATCTGCAATCGTGGGACTTCACACATATCTGCTGACCTCACGAGACCCAAATGTAGTGAAAGTTTTGAAACATGAGGAGAATAAATCCAAGATGACTTCTATGCTTTGCCTAGCAGAAGCATATTGTCAAGCCGGAATGGAAATCAAACCAGAAGTAGATAAAAATCAGACAGCAACTGAATGTGCCAAAAACAAAAGAAAGAATATAAGGTATATAGGTGAAGGATTAGATGAAAATGCAAGAAATGTTGAAAAATCATAAATATAGTGGCAAGTATAGAAAACTTCTGGAAGAACCTCATGTTCATCATGCTCATCAATAACCAGCTTCAAACGCCCACACAACATGGCTTTAGACCAGGTCATAGTACCTCCACTGCCTTTCTGTCCTTCCTTGAAACAATCAAAGCCCATGACTCCGGACACCTTGTATCTACTCTTTTCCTTGACCTCGCTAAGGCCTTTGACACCATTTTCCACAACCTGCTTCTTTCCAAACTCCAACTCCCAAAACTAAACCTGTGTTCTCCCTCCATCCACTGGTTCTCAAGCTACCTCACAAATAGGCAACAAGTAGTTAAATGGAAAAGAGCTACTTCACCCTTCCTCAACACTTCCACAGGCGTCCCCCAAGGTTCAATTCTAGGCCCCCTATTCAATATATTCATAAATGATTTCTACCATGCTATCCCAAAATCCAGTCTTATTCAATATGCCGACGATTCCACTATAATCTGTTCCTCCCCTTCCATTACAACTCTCAACAATCTAACACAAGCCGCCTTCTCCTCCACTCAACAGTGGATGCTAGAAAATCATCTTGCTTTGAATGCATCCAAAACCAAACTTATGGTATTCAATACCTCTAAAACCTCTTCTGTAGACAAACAATCCTTCTTAATTACCAACAGAATAATACCCCCCTAGAGCTAGTCTCTGACACAAAACTGCTAGGAGTTATTATTGATGTCCAACTAAAACTCGACAAGCATATACAAGCAAACATAAAAAAAAAAAAAAAAACATAAAAAACTAGGTACGCTCTGCCGTCACAGTCGCTTTATCTCTCCCACCACAAGGATTACACTAGCCAGTACATATCTCATCCCACCCCTTTTATATGGCGTTCCCATCCTAATTAGCCTTTATTCTTCCCTTACTGCAAAACGCTCATCCTGTTATAACAAGGTATCAAAATTTGCTGCTGGTCATAGAGCTTCCTCCCACCACTGTAACTCCCTTCACCAACTTAGTTGGCTAGAGCTACCTAACCTCCTCACCTACACCCAGCTCATCCAAGCACACAAACTCATTCACAACCCATCTCTCTGACCCTCCATAGCAAACAGCTTTGAAATACACAAACCAGATAGATCACTAATATCTAATTGCCAAAACGTAATTAAATTGCATAAATCTTCACGTCCAGCTGGGAATCACATTATGTCCTTCTCTCTAGCACACCTCTGGAACTCCCTCCCTCCCCTCTATCTGCACTATCAACAGTCTTTCCTTATTCAAAACCTCACTGCACTCTCACCTTACTTCTGAATGGAAATGTTCTTGCTCTCATCCAACCTAAATTCAGACTATTCTGTTCTCTTAATTCTTCCTAACCAGTCACAACTTAGTATAGCACTCCATCCTCTGTGATGTTATTTACCTACAACTGAAAGATCCTTCTGAATGGAAATGTTTTTGCTCTCATCCAACCTAAATTCAGACTATTCTGTTTTCTTAATTCTTCCCAACTCATTTCTTGCCAATCACTACCTGCTACAGTACTCCATCCTGTGATGTTATTTACCTACAACTGAAAGATCCCCCACCACAATCTCAAAAAAAAAAAAATTGTATTTTCAACCGAATGATTCTTGTTGAATAATGTTTTTTTTTAATTGCATATTTTTTTCCTTTTTTGCATTATGTTAACACTTTCAAAAATGAATTTGTGTACACATAAGTATGTGTACTTGGTTTTACTATGTACTACTATGGATTTTATGCTTCCTCCCTATGTATCTGTATTTTTATGGAGCTTTTCTCCCTAGGACTCCATTGAAAATGGGCTCCTTGCAGCCCAATGGACTATCCTGGAAAACAAACTGCAAATAAATAAAATAAATAATGTTGATCAGGGACGAATGCAGGAATGGTTAAGGAGAAATTAATTCAAACCAAGAGATGAAAGGTTAATATTGACAGCCCAAGACAGTGGTCTGTGTACATGCTGGTTTACAAAGTCCTTCGAACATGTGGGAGAAACAGATAAATGTAGGTTTTGTAAAACCGAACTGGAAACAGTTGCACACCTCATTGCTGGTTATGACATAATGGCAGAGGGCTAGTACACTGAAAGGCACAACACTGTGGCGAGACTGTTGCACTGGGGATTGTGCAAATATTATGGTTTTGAAGTGGCTTAGAAGCACTGGAAACATAAGCCTCAAAGCATCATAGAAAATGATCAAGTCTACATCACATGGGATTATTCATTACCTACAGTTCAAAAGACAGATGCTAGAAAACTGGATAAAGTAGTCCAAGGAAAGAAGACGAGCAGCATTGATCATTGAAATCACCACACCCAGCGACTACAGTGTCCTACGTACAGAGACACAGAAGGTTATAAAATATCAGAATCTGCAAGCAGAAACGAGAGCAATGTGGAAGACAAGATACCAAGATAGTTCCAATTGTAGTAGGAGCAACAGGTCTTATAAAAGAGTCTACCATCATATTTAGGTATGCTAGCAATACAGGTAACTCCATAAGCATTACAGAAGGAGTCATTACCTGGCACATTGCGGGCGCTGCGAAGAGCACTTTTGGCTGACATCACAGAGTGAAACAATACTAATTTCATTAACTTTAATTGTACTTTGACTTGGAGAAATTAAAAAGGGAGAGACCATTCCCTCCTCCCAGGACAAGCATGCCCATCTTCTCTATACCAGCTCCAACAGAGGCCTGAGCCACTACTTGAACTCGAGTCACCTGGATCACAATCAGTGCTTTATTCTTGTACACCAACAGAGCTGGGTTTGTGTAACAGAATTTAAGATAAAGCTTATATTGTTACATGTAGAAGAAGTGTCTTGTAAATTCTCAACTGCAGTCACTTAGACATGCATATCATTTTTATTCAATTTGTCTTTATAAGCTTATCTTATCTGGATGTGTAAGATCTTATTCTGTGTAAATAATGTTAAGTTCATTGTATTAACCACTGCATTTTTGCTTTAAAGTTTTGCCTAATACTAGTATTTCTTTGTTGATCTTTTTGTCTTCCTTTTTTTTTTTGTTTGGTTAGATAGAAACTGAAAAAATACACCAGTATTTCAGTTATTCTACTTGCAAAATACTTGCAATAAAAATAAACATCAGTAATATTTTGGACTAGCTTGACCTCTGCTGTAGTGGCTGTGTGCTGACTGCTCCATTTAATACTGAAGGTTCAGTAACTGGGCTTGGAAGAGAGTCAGTAGGGAGAGTTTAAACTGTCTGAGTAGTGGCCTGCTCTCCAATTGCAGGGAAGGGATTCTGAGGTAGCAGTATTAACCATGGTAATGATGAGGGGTAGTGTTCCAAGTCCACAGTTTACACTACTGCAGTTGACTCTGGAGAAAACATATACAGAAATCTGCATACAGTTTTCATTCAGTATTCGTTTATTTTCAGAGTTAAAGTAAAAATACCCTTAACAACCACTGATCGCCAGTGCTGGCTTTACATATCCTCACCAGCCAATAGGAACAAAGTCTACCTGGAACATGTGAAAAGTGATTTGGACATGAATTCTCAACAATAATGGGAGAAATCAGCCTGATGGGGTCTGAAAGCAGGCAGCAAATGTCAGGGGTCTGAGGGTATAACTTAATTGTAAAAAACATTATTTGCTAGCAATGGAAAATAATGTTTCCTGGGTGGTATTACAGTATACTCTCTCTTATCTGATCTCACTGGGAACGGACCTTAAACTGGAATAATGAATGGCTGATTAATCAGAAAAAGCACACAAAATAGTATTTACAGGTTATAAATCAGCTAGAGTAACAGTAATTTTTCTAATGAATATGAAGTCTAAAACTCAAATGTCTGTCATTATTTAGCCCAGAGGAGGCTGTAGTGTTGTTCTTCTCTGTTGTCTTTTGCTAGGACTGCAGCAGAAATGTGATGGCCGGTTAAAGAGAGGTTGGATAAGAGGGAGTCTACTGTACACACAAGCTGCTAGTTAAATGAAGTGTACTTCTCAGGTAAGGAAATGAGCAAACACAATGTGTCAGGTGGTTATATTCTCCTGTAAACACTGTAATGTGTATTTTTTATACGTATGTTCTAGTTCCTTTTTACTGAATTTAACATTAACTCTTTCTTCAGTTGTTCTGTATCTGTAGAATAAAGGCATTTTAATTTTGTCTTTTGCAGACACCTTTTTTAAAGAAAGCGCTTGATGTCATCATTCTTTGGTGTTTTCATCACAATTTCAGTGTTCGGCTATATGCTTTGGTGGCCCTGAAGAAGGTCTGGAGCATTTGTCTAATCTTGCATGAAGAAGAATTCAAATCACTGAAACCAGTCATTGAATCCTGCCTTCAGCAGATTGGAAACATGCAAGGCACAGGGTTTGTATGATTTGTTTGCTTTTTTTTTTTGTTTGTATGTAGCAGGTTGGAAACCTGCAAGGCACATGGTTTGTGTGATAGTTTTATGTGTATTTTGTACATTCCAGTTATATTTTGTGACACCCCAATTAGAAGATCATCAGTGAGCAGACGTTTTGCTAATTTTTGTTTTAATTAATAAATTTGTCAAAGTGTGTTACATTATGTTATGCAGCTGTTTTTGTTGTGACAAAAACTTGGTTTAGAAGCTACACTTGGTTGCTATTTTCAGTAACCCAAAAATAGTATGATGAAGACGATGCATTCTAGTGCGCATTTCACCTTTGCATGTTGCTGTTATAATCCATGTGGATCAGTGGTTTACCCTAATTAAGAAAATTAAGTATAAATATAAAATACAAATATATCAGGCGCATTACATCAGAAATAATAGCTAGGATGTGTTGTCAATTCATTCATGAAATCAGTTATTGAAGTCATGAAGTTCTTGACACTGGAGCTATACCATTACATGCAATTTGAACCTTTTTATTGAAAATGTCTATTTTATATGGGCAATGAATCAGTTAAAATAGAAAATGCTTAAATTGACTTAAAGAATATAGGCTACCTTTTAGCTGGTAAATGAAGGAAAGAGATAAATTACAGTTCTCTGAAAGTAAGATGTGTATAAAAAGATTTCTTAAGGAAATAAGTTATACATGTGATCTGATGTTGTCATTTTCATTTATTCCTCAGCTGTCGGGTCTTGGGTCTGACCTCTCATCCAGCTCAACCACTTTTACCAGATTCATGGCTCCAACTCTCAAGCTCCTCCCTTTACCCAAAATGCCCTATTGTTCTAGCATACCTCAGATCTCGTTTACTGCTGTTGTGTTAAGATGCGAATCTTCTGCTGTTGGGCTTTAGGGTGCAAGCTAAATGTCTTCTTCATCACGTATCATGAGTTTTTCTAACTTATTCAATTGATCTCTGTCAGCCTTCCTCCCTTAACCTTTCTTACAGTTTTTCTGGTTTCTCTGCATTAGTACTATCCATTTCCTTGTAAGCCTTCCTACTCATTACAGGGTAATCTTCTAAGTACCATTGCTGCTACCCTGTTTTCTTCTCCTGTTTTACTTTTCCTTCCCCATACAGGGTATTTTACAGTACCATTGTTGGTACCTTAACCTTTCTATTTATTTAAAAAAAGGCTACTTTCCCTTTTTGTGTCAGTAAGATGTCTGACGAGCTTATGGGCTTCAACAAATGCACTTTCTGTGGGCATAAGATCCACAGTTCTTATGCCCACAAGGTGTGTATTTACAGCCTGGGTGCTACCTATTTGGACACCCAGTGGCCTATTTGTGCAGAGTTTAATTCCAGGACATTGAGTGATAGGAGAAATAAAACTAGTTTTGAAAGGTATTTTGCCTTCTTCCTTGTCTGCTGGGGCTGAAACCCCTGATAAGAAGTCTAATAAAGGGAAGCCTGACTTGATTACGAAAGAGAAAGACTCCAGGAAGAGGTCGCCCTACCATTCTACCAGATCAGCTCCAACAATCGAGGCTACAACCAAAATCTCAAAACAGTCGGATCTGACCTCCACGGATCCTAGCTCATACAAAGCTAAGTCACCTCAGACCCGGTCTCCCCGCTTCACTCTTGAGCTGATAGCTCATCAGCTCCATTCCCCTTTCCTACAGAAATGCTGAGGAAACTCTACAGACTACCTTCAGTCAGCTCCTTCGTTAGGTCCTCCAGGAGCTTATTTGAAGCAAATGTGGATAGAATGATGAGAATGTTCCTCAGAACTCAAGTCCAGATGGAGATGATCCTGGCTTCATCTCCCACCAGATATGTGAGCCTACCCTTCACCCAGTCTCAAATGATATCTGTTTTTCTGATTCGACCTGTAGTTTCAGAGCCCTCGGATCCAAGATTTTCGAGAGTGTCCTTGCTGAATCTGAAGATAGGTCATTCTTCCAATCTGACCATGTTCCTGATTAGCTCAGTTTTGACCCTTTCAGAGCAGGACAGCTCTCTGAGCCAAAGTGTCTGTACTGGCTCCAGGGGGTTAGAGTTGAGTCCGAAGCTGTCAGAGATGTCCTTACCCCTTGGTGCCTTGGCATTGGATAGCTAGGGTCTGAGTCCCTCTTCAGAATGGGGTCTGTGGGTATTCTAGACGTGACAACACAGATGGCTTCAGCTGTAGTGCGTGCAGCTGCTGTTTCCTCTGGACTATCTGCCTTTGAGGTAGTGGAGAAGGCATTCTCTTTACCCCCTTGGATCCCACTTGTGTCCCACCATCAAAATTAAGCTCTGAGACTCTCTGGTATATACCACCAGGACAGCCAACCAAATCAAGCCTTCAGTCAGTCATTCCTCAGGACTCCCCCAATCACTTCCAAAACCTCACCAATTCATCCAATTGATGAGGCCCCTAAGAAGAGAACATGTAAAAGGAAATGCCTAGATTCCCCCCAGAAATCTCTCACCAAGGACACAGACTTTGATGAAGGAGAGAGGTCCCCAAGATCTCCACCCGAATACAGTAGACTCCCTCTTATCTGGTCTCATTGGGACCAGACCTTAGGCTGGATAAAGGAATGGCTGGTTAGTCAGAAAAAGCATACAAAATAATATTTATAGGTTATAAATCAGCTAGAATAACAGGATTTGTGTTCATATTCATTAGAAAAATGCATACTAAGTCTAAAACTCAAATGTCTGTCATTACTTAGCCCAGAGGAGGTGAAAGCAGTGTTCTTCTCTGTTGTTTTCTTGCTAGGAATACAGCAGAACTTTGATGGCCAGTTAAAGAGAAGCTGGATAAGAGGGAGAGTCTACTGTAAGTCTCCTTTGGAGAGCTCCTTGAACTTCTCAAGCAAAAAGGTGGATGGTCTTCTGATCCCCCTTTCCAGTTAAAATCTGTGTTTTTGGAGGCTTTCGGGTGTGGCCCAGCTACGTCTTGGGTGGTCCCACTGACTGATGAGTTAATAGACTTTGTCTCATACTGTGCTTGGAAGGAAACAGAAAAAATGAAACCTATTCCCAAGCAGCCAGATATGATGTTCTTCATCTCACATTGCTGCAGTCCTAACACTTGGGTAGTCCGCTGTCCCAGTCGGCCCGAATACCAAAGTATAAGGCTGACGTCGGTCAAGGCGCATTTGTCTGACATCAGGACGTCAGGGTACAAATGCGCATGACCGACATCATATCCTCAGTCTTTTTTGCCGCATGGTCCGATGCAGAAGCAGTATTGCGAGTGCAGGTTGGCGTTCTGAAATTTTCTGAAGTCGGAGTTTCAGACCGAATCAAAGTTGGCTAAGTACCCGTTGGGAATATTTTGGTTTTTCTTGCCTCAGTATTTAACCGGATGTCAGAAAAAGTGAATAACTGTATTTCTTGTGGGAAACAGATACCTCATAGAGATTACCATACCTTGTGTATACCTTGCTTAGGGCCTGAGCACGACGTTGTTGGCTGTCGCTCTTGTGCTAGATTTAACAAACGCACTATTAAGAGAAGATTAGATTGTGCCAGGTTAGTTTTTGGGAAGCGTTGTAATTACAACATGCCGCCGGATGCTCCGATGCCGCTTCGCCTAAAAGCGCAAGGACAAAGCAGCGAAGCCTGGGGTGGAAGAACCGTCTGTCCTGGACGACGGTTCTTTAGAGGGCTCGGTGGAGCCGGTGGTTCTACCAGAAGTTCCTTTGGATTCTCAGGGAGAGACTTTACTGTTACAAGATGTGTCCTCTCAGGAGGTAGGCCAGGCTGAAGGGGCTTCTCAGGTAGCTGTTCTCCCTCCCTTCCTAAGGTGGTTAGGCCCTCCTTCTGTTTCCAAGGCTTCTTCTAGAGGCAGGCCAGGGTTAACTTCATTGGGGTCTCCCTAGTTCTTCAGGGTCTCTGCCTAAGAAACATATGCTTAAAATGGCAGAAGATTTGATTACTATGATTAGAGGTTCTATGCCCCCCCCGATAAGAGGCCTAGGGTGGAACCTGAGCTTGAGAGTTTTGAGCAGTGTTCGGAGGCTTCTGAGTCTTCGGCTGAAGACTTGCAGGAGTTTCCTCCTTATTCTGATTCTGATGTAGATGACTCTACACCTTGCTTCTCCTCCTGAGGATTTTTCTTTTCAGAGACTCTTCATTCCATGAGGGAGCATTTTAAATGGGAAGGTCAAGATTTCTCTGATTCCAGGAAAAGGCTTAGGGAATTTTTGTTTCTACCCCAGCATAGGCCTTTAGCTATACCTCCTGTTCTGGATGTGGTAGAGGATGTTTTGCAGAGGCTTCCCTGAACCCTGATTCTTTGCCTCCTGCCCCAGTTAAACCGGATAGGTATTATAGGGTGCCTGAAGCTCATAAGTATCTTTTAAGAGTCCTAGGGCAGACCCAGAAACTGTTTCTCAGGGCCCTAAAGGTGTTAAGGCTTCTGTTGTTAAAAATCCTGTTCCTTCTGATAAAGAGGCAAGGGCTTTGGATAGATGGGGAAAGAAGGTGTATACTTCTTCCACTTTAGCCATGAGGGCTTTGAATTGCCAGTTTCACATGTTGAAATACCAAAATTATCTCCTTTCACAATTGAAGTCTAAGGTAGATGCTCTGGCGGAAGGTATTGAGTGTAAAGAGTTGC
This sequence comes from Protopterus annectens, assembly GCF_019279795.1. NCBI lineage: Eukaryota > Metazoa > Chordata > Ceratodontiformes > Protopteridae > Protopterus > Protopterus annectens. The sequence goes on along the minus strand of NC_056726.1, from coordinate 483,141,404 downwards.
AGGATTTAGTTCATGTTTCTGAACAGGTGGGTAAGCATTCCTTGCAATGTGGTTTTGATGCTGTACAGGCCTCTTCGAGGGTGGCAGCCACTGGTTCTGTTCTTCGCAGGCACGCCTGGCTGAGGGATCAGAATTTAGCTGAACATGTAAAGACAAGGATTTTAGATGCTCCTTTACAATCTGATGTGTTATTTGGTGCCTGTGGAAGCAGTTTTAAAGAAAATGGAGGACAAGGCTAAGTCTATGCAGACTGTTAAAGATTTTTGCAGGTTCAGCCTCCAAAGTTTAGTAGAAATTGGCCTACTAAGGGGTGGACTTATCCTTTTTATGATTCTCAGTCTAGGGGTAGATCTAGACGTGGTAGGGGCAGAGCTCAAAGTTCTTTTAGGCCTAGAACAGGCAGTTCGCCTGCCCAGTCTTCTGGTGAGGGCAGGGGTCAGTCCTTTCGTAAGCAGACCCAATGACTTGCCTTTTCAGCTGCCAGAGCCTTCTCGCCTGGCAGCACCTTTGGGAGGAAGGCTGGCACTTTTCAAAGAAAATTGGAGTGTTATTACCCAAGACAGATGGGTATTGGATATCGTTCACCACGGTTACAGGTTTTATTTCCATACCTTACCTCCTTTCAAAGGCATGCCAGACATTCCTCCTATACAAAGAAAAGAGGCTCACAAGCAAATTTCTCTGTTACTCCAGATAGGGGCCATTCAGCCGGTTCCTGTGCCAGAAAGGGGCCTAGGATTTTATTCTCGCCTGTTCCTAGTACCAAAAAAGGGGAACATGTGGAGACCAATTTTGGATTTGTCTATCCTCAACACTTATCTGGACATTCCCAAGTTCAAAATGTTGACGTTACAACAGCTTTTACCTCTGCTGGGCAAAGATCACTGGATGGTAACTTTAGATCTCAAGGAGGCTTACCTTCATGTGCCTATCAGACTCAGTTGCAGGAAGTATCTGCGTTTCGAGCTGGAAATTCCCATTATCAGTTCTCTGCATTGCCCTTTGGCTTATCTACTGCCCAGAGTATTCACAAAAGTTCTGGCTCCAGTTGTAGCTTTCTTCAGGCTAAAAGGAATACAAATCTATCCTTACTTGGACGACTGTCTGATTCTGGCTCAAGAAAAGGACGAGCTTCTTCAGCATCTGGAATATGTGATAGCAGTGCTAAGATGCCTGGGGTATTCTGTGAACGAAATAAAGTCCAGTCTAGTACCCTCTCAAGACATGTGCTTTCTGGGTGTGAGACTGAATACAGCAGCCCAGATGGCCTTTTTAACCCCGGACAAACAAAAGAATCTTTCCCTTTACTTCCATCAACTATCTCTTCAGTCCGGGCTGACTGCAAGGACAGTCCTTCAAGCCTTAGGGTTCATGGCATCTTGTATTCTGGTGCTTCCCAATGCCAAACTGCATATGAGGAAGCTGCAATGGTATCTAAAAATGTATGGACACAGCACTGCCAGGATTTGGACACTGTCATTCCAATAATACCTTGCATTCAAAAGGAATTTTTGTGGTGGGCTCAGGAATGTCACCTAAACAAGGGACTCTCTGTGACCCGGCCAGAGGCGAGTCAGATTCTAACGACAGATGCCTCAGACATAGCTTGGGGAGCTCATCTGAATGGAAAGTGGATACAAGACAAGTGGCCTGCCAGACTACAGCATCTACATATCAACATGAAGGAGATGTTAGCAGTCCAGTTTGCATTAATGGCTTTCAAGGAGTTACTTCTTCCAGGGCAGGTGTTGATTCTAACAGACAACACAACTGTCATGTGGTACATCAACAAGCAAGGGGGAACACATTCTTATCCTCTATGCAGGCAAGCAGTGATTTTGTGGGAGACTGCGCTTAGCTTGCAGCTAAATCTTCAGGCAAGGTTTCTGCCAGGAGCACAGAACTCCTTAGCAGATGTGTTAAGCAGGCAAATCATGGATCCCCACGAGTGGAAACTGGATCTTCATGTATTTCGGAAATTGACAGTGTCATGGGGAACTCCAGACATAGATCTGTTCGCTTCTCCACTAAACCACCAGCTGCCAAAGTTTTGCACGAAAAGGTTTCATCACACAGCTTGGAAAGTGGATGCTCTTTCGTTCAGCTGGGAAAATCTTCATGTGTATGCCTTTCCACCTCTGCCTCTCCTCCTAAAGGTCAGACAAGACAAGCCAAGGATGATTTTGATAGCTCCAGATTGGCCTCGGCAACACTGGTACCCATTACTGAGGAATCTGGTAAGGAAGCCTCCATGGCCTTTACCTTTAATTCCACACCTTTTGTCTCAGAGGGACGGTCATCTACTCAATGTCAAGCTTCACTCTCTTCATCTAACAGCCTGGCATATTCTGTTTTGAACCACAGCAGGTCTCAACTTCCTCAACAAGTTTTGAATGTGATTATGGAAGCCAGAAGACCTAGTACACGTAAAGTGTATGCAGAAAAATGGAAGAGATTTTTATTTTGGAGTGCAGCAAAGGATTTGGATGTTTCTGAGCCTAATTTGAGTGTGGCTCTTCAATATCTTACTGAGTTATTGGACAAAGGTTTGTCTTTCTCTTCCATTAAGATTCATGCTGCAGCAATTTCAGCTCACTATGATTGTGACCCACCATTGTTTTCTCATCCTTTGTTCAAGCAATTTCTTAGAGGGCAAAGAATATAAGACCCCCGTGAGCTCCTACTCCTGCTTGGGACCTCAATTTTGTGTTGGAGAAACTTACTCTACAACCTTTTGAGCCTCAGCTACTGCTGAATTGAAATACTTGTCATGGAAGACTGCTTTTTGTTGGCCATTACTTCTGCAAGAAGGGTTTCTGAATTGCAGGCCCTTATGGCGGTTGAGCCTTTTGATTTTCATAAGGATAGGGTATCATTACGCACTAATCCCTCATTTGTGCCTAAGGTGGTTTCTAGTGTGGCTTTAAAGCAGACTATTCATTTGCCTACTTTTTATGCAGATCCCCAAGATAGGGGAAAAGATTTTGCACACTTTAGATGTACACAGGCAGTTGCGTTATTATTTAAGCAGGACTAGGGATTTTAGGCAGTCTCAGCAGTTGTTTGTTTCTTTTGCTTTGAGTTCTCAGGGCAAGCCTGTGTCAAAACAAACTATATCTAAGTGGATTGGGTTTTGCATTGCATTCTGTTACTCCCATCATGGCAAGGAGATTCCAGCTGGGATTAGGCCTCATTCCACTAGGGCTACTGCCACTTCAACAGCATTTCTAAGGGGTGGCAACTAAGGATATTTTGGAGGCAGCTACTTGGAGTTCAGTGCATACTTTCTCCAAGCATTACCACCTTCCTCTCTATTCTAAATCCAGGGCTGGTTTTGCCACTGCTGTGTTGCAGGGCATTTTGGCAGCTCCTGCTTCATTATAGTTTAGCCATCCTCCCTTACCTCTGCTTTGGGATTCTACCCAAGTGTTAGGACTGCAGCAATGTGAGATGAAGAACATAGTACAGTTTTGTACCTACCATAAATGTAGATGTTCGAAGATCCACATTGCTGCAGTCCAATTTACCCTCCCTCCTTCCCCTCTGTGTTTAGGGGTGGTTGTGTGGGTGGGGTTCTATTTTGGTAAATTTGTATATATTGTACATATATTAGGTACAGGAGTGTTTGGTGTTTTTTGGTTTTGGCCTTATTTTTTTAGGGTCTTCTGACATCTGGGGCAAGAAAAGACTGAGGATATGACGTCGGTCATGCGCATTTGTACCCTGACGTCCTGATGTCAGACAAATGCGCCTTGACCGACGTCAGCCTTATACTTTGGTATTCGGGCCGACTGGGACAGCGGACTACCCAAGTGTTAGGACTGCAGCAATGTGGATCTTCGAACATCTACATTTATGGTAGGTACAAAACTGTACTTTTTTAGCTCCCCGGAAGGACAGACACCAGTGGAGAAAGGGAGTCCCTGTAGGTGCCATAGTCGTGGTGGCAGCTATTAAAACACGGAGCACAGCTCATATGTTCAATCCCCTAACATGAAGTCTAGGGCCAAGGATAGATTTGGCAAATGCATTTATGTCTCAGAGGCCTTTGTCCTGCAGTCACTGAATTATCTGGCACAGATTACCAAGTTGCAAAGAGATTTGACCAAGGAGCTCTCCAAATCTCTTTCTGGGTCCATGTTTGTGGAAGATCAAAAGAATGTTTCATCACAACTGGCTACTCTTCAGTACATTTCCAATGCTTCCATGAGACTGATATCTGAAGCCACTGAAGGTACCTAAAGGGCGTCTGGTTTGGGCATAAACATTAGGAGCTTGTGCGATTTTGTGGAGCCCTTCAAGTCTTCATTCATCAGTGCTTCCTTTGGTGGATCATCCTTATTCAGCCCTAAAGTGAAGGAAATGCTCTGTAGGAGTGAGCAAGATTGAAAGACCTTTTCTGCCATTAGGCTGCATTATTTTACCCCTCAGAAATCCTTCTCTCAGAATAAAAGAGACAGTAAGAAGATGTGGTTTCACAAGTCCAAAGGCCCTTTCCAAAACTCACAGGGAGACAGTTCTCCCCAGGGCAGAGGGGGGATCTCTAATGGAAGATGCCACCCTCGGGTGGCCAGCAGGGCCAGGGTTTCAGGGATACCTTCTCGGATTTCTCAGATAAACCCTACTAGCATTTCTGATATGTCTGGCTGCTGTACTCTGGAGACAGTCAAAGGGCACTTATCTCTTCACCCAGAAGCCTGGGCATCCATCACAACAGATACTTGTTTACAGAGGATTATATCCAGAGGTTACTTCATGCCATTTTCCCAAATTACCCCTATGAAAATGAAAATGATTTCTGATATTCCACACAGTCTGAGGGAGGCAGCAATCTTGAAAATAGAAAAGCCGCTAGAAAAAAAAAAAAAAAAAAAGAGTCATCCAAAAACTCCTCCAGGCCAGTTAGGATCTGGAACCTACTCAAGATTCTTTTTAGTGCCAAAAGAGACAGGAGATTTGAGACGCATCCTTGGTCTCAGCAAGCTTAACCAGTGCATGAAATATTCAGAGTTCCAGACAGTCATGGTCCAGTCCATTTTGTGAACAGACGACTGCTGGATGTGTTCGATAGATCTTCAGGGTGAGTACTGTCCCATCAAAATGAACAGGTGCTCCAGAAGATATCTGTGCTTCCAGCTGGGAGACAATCATTACCAGTTCAGACCACTGCCCTTTCGCCTCACTCAGCCCCCAGGGTGTTCACCAAATGCAGGGCGGTGGTAGCAGCTCACCTGTGACTGCTGGGATTCCTAGTGTTTCCGAATCTTGATGACTGGGTTCCAACTGCTCTGACCAGGCATCTACTTGTACAGACAAAGGTCATGGGTGTTTACTAGGCCAATGACCATAAGGGCCTTTTTACGCCTAGCCATGTATCCCAAATCTCTGACAAATTCTGATAACTGCAAGCAGTTGTGTGATACAGGGAAATATTGCCAGCCCAGCTATCTGAAATTTTGTAAATAATTCTGTGTCATTTGTGAATATCAATATGATTTATACAGAACTGTATGTTATGTACTGAGCTAAAATGTAACCACAGCATGCCCTGCTGACTTAGAACAGAAATGTGTATAAACTATATACCTGTGCAAATGTATGTTTTTAACAGCAGAAACTAGAACATAAAACTTGCAAAACTTCAAGAAAATAAATTGAAATTAAACTGTTTTACGATTGTGCTATAAAAGTTCTCTCTCAGTTTCAGTGTAGCAGATATTGTGTAGAGCTAGAAGTTTTCTATTGTCTTTTAAAAGTGTCTGATTGTTTTATGACTTCCAAGATCTGCAAACATCTGAGAGAGATGTATTTTTCACACAGAGATATTAAATTCTGTTAGTTTCTGTTTTAGCCTAGGAACTGAAGTCAGGTGACAAAAAGTGATGTTATCCAAGCTAACCCAGCAGTAATATTTGATATTAATTTAAGAACTCTCTCAGAGGGAGACTGTGCATATTGTATTTTGTCTTTGACCTGGAAACATCCGCTCAGCATATCCTCTGCACTTGCCTTGTTGTAAGTAAGATTTAGGGCATAGTATCTCTTTTAGATATCGATAGGAATATAGTAAAGATTAGTTTAGATGTTTTCTGTATTTATATCGGACTTTCCTGCAGTGTTGTTTTAAAATATTTCCTGTGATTTTGAACTCTGAAGTTACTGTGTTGATTTACTGAGTATTGTCTTGTACTTTTATTATTTATTATTAAATATATTTAAACATATCTTTGTGGCTGATATTTGTGAGATGTATTTAAGCTGTTAGAGTAGTTGCATATCTATTTGGTGACACTGCGCAGGCAACTCCTGAGTAGTCCTGCAAGTCTTGGTCAGACTACCATTTGGATAATAGTTTACACAGCAGGATTGAGCACCCTTTGTTAAGGGCCTTAAAAGTAGCTGATAAGGAGTTCTGGTGGCAGTGATAACTACCTTATAGTCTGGGCAGAAGGGGGCATAGCTGTAAACTTGTGCCATTCATTCCCAGGTGTGTGTTGTGTATAAATCAAATCTGTGTGTGTGTGTGTGTGTGTGTGTGTGTGTGTGTGTGTGTGTGTGTGTGTGTGTGTGTGTGTGAGCTACTTGGGCAGTGGCACGAAGCACTGGTTGGACAGAGAGAGAGTGTTGGGGGGACTTGGCTTGGAACCCTGGCTAAGGACTCAACTCTGTAGCTGTGCCAGTGGGGAGTCTTATTGGGGATCTGGAGAAAGAGGAAGAAACCAGCCCCAGACTGACTGTGATCTCTGTGTGCTCTTAACGGAAATTGCACTTTACTGTCTGCATACTTGTCATCCTCCCAGTGTGTATGTCCTTTAATGTTGCCAATGGTGAGAATTGAGGTTCCTTGTTACTGGGCCAGTGCAGGGGCGTCACAAGGGGGTTGGTAGATGAAGCATTTACAAGCAGATGCCTGGGAGATAAAACATTTATAAGTTGCCTTTGTCCATTAGAGACATAGGTGCCAAACCACAGATGAATGTCCTGTTCCCCATCCAGTTGTTCAAGTTGCACTTCAATTGGGTTATGGAGGAACTGTACTTCACATGCATGGGAAGCCTTTTCCATAGACTGGGTGGTCTCTGGGATACATACCTGTTTCTCCAGCATGTCCTGTTTGTCACAGGTAAGGTTTAAGTCTTTAGAAAGAGTAATTCTGGTGCTGTTTGTTTTGTGGATATGCAGGAGGGTCCGTCAGTGTTAGGTCTGATACTGCCCTGTATGCTAGGCATAGCTCTCCCCTAAAAAGCCTGTGGGAGACCGAATACAGTGATAGGGCCTTGAGAAGGTCTGCATAGGACATTTTACTTGCACCCTATATTCTTTCAGTGAGGAACCTCTGTGGATGCTTCAATTGTTGGATATGGCAGGTTAGGTAAATACTAAAGGGGCATTGTACTCAATGATAGTTCGGATGAATGCCGAATACAGTGAAACAATGACTTCTTTGGACTTTTTGATTATAAGTTGAGCAACATAAAATGATTTCCACACTGGTGTAGACGTGTGTTGGTCAAAGGCTAGATTACTACCTATCTTTCTAAGTTGGGAATTGCTGTGTGAAGGCTTAGTGTGTCTTATTCTAAAAGTGTCTTAGTTCTGGTTTAAGCAGATGGACTTCAAGCCAGTTATTTTACATTAAGGTTTGTGGTCTACACTCATATGGGAGGAGAGGGTAGATTTTGCCCTTCTGAGCTGGACATTGCTGGTTGAAAGCTTATATTGCCTGCTTATTTGAACTGCTTCTTTCTGAAACTGGTGTACCTTGTTTGCTGTAGAATAGACTAGATTCAGACCTGCTGGATCTAGCTCTGTTTGTATAACTTGAGCATTAAACCAGGCCATCTTTTGTTGAAGAGGGTTTCCCTTCACCCAAGTGACAGGCGTGTGCAGTTAGAACTCATCTGATTGAAGGTTACTGGAACAGGGCTGAGTTTTTAGCCTTTTTATTGGTTAATTGGTTAACTTGTTTAAATTTGTTTGCTCTTGTTTGCTACTGTTATATTGAAGTGTGTATGTATCTGTTCTGCTGTGTTAAATCGACTTAAACAGAGTTTAAATATCTTTAGTATAGTCTGGTTACAGACTTTGCTGTATCCAGATCTGTTTGTGTGATTCCTGTGTTTCATGCTGCGCCATCTTGTGTTGGCTGGGGCCTGCCTGCCCTTAGTTGGAGTAAGTGAACTGGTTGGAACTAGTCTGGCATAGGGTGTTTAGCTAAGACCTCAGGGACAAGAGTTGATTGGTCAGTTCCAGTGTTTCTATTTTACTTTCATTTTTGTGGTATTTAATCCCCGGTTTTGCTTGGGTTTGTGCTTGTTTCCACGCTGCTTCACTGTAACCCTTCGTGAGGTGTCTCAGCTGCATTTCTTCCCTTTCCAGCACTCCACTGTAAGTGAGGCCCTCCTTTCCAGCTACTGTATTGATTTTTGTCCAGCCCTACTCACACCAATAGGTACTCTCCTTAGATAGTACCCTATCTACTATCCCTGACCTCTCTTCCACAAATTCTGACAAACATGGATGGACAATTTCCTGTGGTTTTTCATGCTAGTCTGGTTGATATGGGCATCCTGAGACAGTATAACAACTGCCTCATGTACTTGACAACCCTCTACTACTACCACCTAGGAACACAATATGTGAGAGATGCATTTACATTAAGAACCTAGAATCCTTACTGTCTCAATCATAAGCCAGTACATCTGGCACTGAAATAGTTGTCTGCTGAAACTCTATAAACACCACATCTCTAACACCACCCACACTTGTACAACACACTCCTACATATGTAGAGTTTCTCAGCAAAAACATACCTAAACAAAAGAGACCTCCAAAGCAAAAACACACACGCACATCACAACCCACAGCACCAAGCACCACACATCGTACACATGCCTGTGTCTCACAGCCTTTAAGGCCCAGCCACAAACCCGACATACTAGTCATAGGAGATTGTATTGTGAGACACGCAAATGTGGCCCTCACCAGACTAGAGAAGGAGAAAACCACATTAAGTTGGTTGTCAGGTGCTAGAATCTGCCATGTCACGCATGCACTCAAGTCTCTTAACAGGCACTGTTATGGCTCTGTCATAGTTCATGTTGGTGTGAATGACTTGAGATGTACCTCTCTGGACTATATGAAGAGAGACATGATTGAACTTGCTGAATGTGTGTCGCAGGCAGGTATGTCCCTAGCCTTAAGCAGCATCCTACCGACACCCAGAATACTGCCTCAATACAAGCAGAAAATTATTGACTTTGACAATTGGCTTAGTTTCTGGTACCATTCCAAGGGGAACCTAGTACTTGACAACCTGGTTGGACATGATTGACACTCCATGATGCTTTGCCAGAGATGGCCTTCATCTCTTTCCCCTGCGGTTTCAGGCTTCTTGCAAAGGCTCTTCCCTCCCCCGTAGTGCCTTTTTAGGCAAAGTCACAAATACAAAATTAACAATGTGAAAAATTCTTCTAAACTAAATTTAAAGGTCACGCTGGTAAACGCTAGGAATCTTAGCATGAAACTGCACTCATTGCAAGCATTCCTCACCCTGAGGGATGCTGAAATTTGTGTAGTCACTGAAACTTGGTTCAAAGCTGCAGAGAGCACCCCAACCTTACCAGGTTGCTCATCCTACCATACTTTCAGACCCCAAACAGAGGGCTACAAAGCCAAAGGAGGTGGAGTTTAAATATTTATGAAAGACATGCACATCTCCAAGCTGGTCAAACAGTATGACGCACAGGAGACAATCCAAGTGCAGTTAACTGTTGATAAAACACCTATTCAAGTCATAGCTATCTACAGACCCCAAACCATGCACCCATGACTCAGGACGCCCACTCCACCTATCCACGCTTACTTGAATCCATCAAGACTCAACCCTCTACCCTGATCCTGGGCGACTTTAACTACCCAACCATAGAGTGGAAGACCTAGTCAAGCCCAAACATGAACGCCCAGAGATTATTCGACTTCATCAATGCCAATGCAGTGGATCAGCTGGTCAACACCCCTACAAGAGGTGAAAATATCTTGGACCTTGTACTAACCAACATAGTAGTCACTGTAGCACTCCTACAGTGTCATCCTCCTTGGTAAGATCTGGCCATAAAGCAATTTCTTTCAAAGTCACCATCTCCCCTGCCCCCCCCCCCCCCCCAATCAGGGTCAAACAAAACCATTTTTCCAAAGCTGACTACAATCTCCTGACAGCAGGTATAATCAGCTTCACGACCGCCATCCCTGCAGTTGGTACAAATGTCCAAGCCTATACCAAAAAACTATAGGAGCACCTATGTAGTTATATGGACTCAGCAATACCTGACAAGACCAAATCATCTTCCTCGAGGAAGAGTAAACCTGCCTCGTGGACAGCAGCAATAAACAGACTCTATAATAAAAGGAAAAATTGCTGTCCAATGACCAAGAAGAAGCAGGTGCCACGTTGAAAGCAATCTCTCCTTTATCTGAACAAGAAAATAAGGTTACTGGTGAAATCCTCTAAGGCTAACTTCGAGTCCAATTTGGCCAAATCCACTAATGACAATCGCAAGGCCTTCGTCACATATGTCCACAATCTCAAAGGTAACAACCAAATCTGCTCTGAACTGGTGGTCAAGAACACCACATACACAAAAGCCATAGATATAGCTAACCTGCTGGCCGACAGGTTGAGTGAAAACTTCACCCTCCCCTGTCAGTAAACCAGGACATCCCCAGCACGTCCCCCTCCCCTCATCACCAGGGTGCAGGTCTTTAATGCCCTCTTAAAGGCAAAAAATACAGTCTCCATGGGACCTTACAACATCCCTGGTTGTGTCCTACATGAACTTAGGCATGAGCTCTAAGCTCCATTAGCACCCTATTCAACCAAGGCCTGAGTACCGGCTTTGTCCCAGCCAAATGGAGGACAGCCACTGTCATCCCTTTACACAAAGGTGGAGCGTCCACTGGCCCAGGCAGTTATAGGCCCATCATCCTAACTAGCCTGATCTGCAAGGCCATGGAACGCATTAGCGTGGACCTTATAAACAAGGACATTAGCAAACTCCAAATGCTTGACCCCACACAGCTTGGTTTTGTCAAAGGGAAATCATGCATGTTAAACTTGGCCGACTTCTTCAAAACAGTCACCAAAGCCATGGATGAGGGGAAGATCTTGCACACCGCCTACTTTGACCTAGCCAAAACTTTCCACACTATTCCCCACTCGGGAATAATAGATAAACTCAACCTACTAGGCATCAAACCTGTATGTTACCAGATGGGTAGCTAACTGGCTCACTGATATAACCCACTCAGTCAAAATAGAGGAAGCCATCTCTAGTAGTTAGACCTGTAACAAGCGGTGTACCCCAAGGAACAGTCTTGGAGCCTCTACTGTTTGGGATATACTTTTCTGAGGGTACGTCAAAACCAATGGTCTTTGGCTCACCAGGTTTGCAGATGACTGCAAGCTGGGTGCTGTCTTAAATTCGCCTAGTGATGTGAGCATCCTCCAAGAGGGCCTTACCCAAACTAATGAATGGTGCCAGAAGCATGGCCTCAAACTGAATGCCAAGAAATGCATCATTATCCCCTTTGAGGAAAATGGTGGTCCCACTAATTATCACATCAGTAACAATGTACTAAGCACTCAATCAATTGTGAGGGAATTGGGCAGGTACGTTGATAGCAACCTGACTTTTGACCACCGTGTTGCCTTCATTGTACGGAAGGCTTTCTACATGGCCCACCTCATAAGTAAGGGTATTTCATCCAGAAACAAGGAGGTCATAACATCCCTGTACTCCTCCGTTATCAGACCCACTATCGAATACAATGCTCCCTTCAGCATGTACCTTGCTAAGCACATGCAGCATCTGGAGTGACCACAGAGGTTCCTGACCAGGAAAATCCAGGGTATCAAATACCTATCTTGTACAGATAGGCTAAAAGCCCTGCCCGTCTACTCAGTCTCATGCACACTGCTCAGAGGTAACCTGTGTCTGGCATACAAGGCCAACTCAGACCCAGCCTTGATAGAGTTGCTGCATATCCATATGTCAAACTCCACTTGCGCAAACCACATGCAAGGTTTCATCCTGGTCAGTGACATTAATAGAACTTGTTGGCGGGATATATTTGTGTCCCAAAGACGCCTCCATCTATGGAATAGACTCCCTCTCCATGACAAGCAGAGTACTTTACTAGCCCTCTTTAAGAGGAACCTGAACAACTGGATGGGAAACAGAAAATACATCCCTGAGATTCCACCTGTGTCCCTTCTGGACAGGAGAAACAGGTGCTGACTTTGTGTTAACATGGGCAAAATTCTTGGCTAGGCTTATAAGGGCCTCCTGGCCAATAGCCTAGTATCATTCTACGAACCTGTGTGTGTCCCTAAGTCCCCCTGACTACTTGCTTCAGTTATGTCACCATCTGGGCATCACAGTTAACTGCAACAAGTCACAACTCACACCTTCACAGAACCTGTAGTTCATAGGTTCTGGTTTAGACATGTCAACCAGATAGCATCACTTCCTTTAACAAGAGTATAAATCCTCTTATCCCAGGTAATAGAAGTGATCTCACGTTCTTCTCCTCCAGCATGACTAGTCTTGCAAGCCTTAGGGTCCATGGCAGAAGCAGTAACTCTGGTTCCATTAGTCAGAGTTCATGTTTGGATTCGGCAGTGGACTGTGTCAGTACCTTGGTCTATTCTTCAGCAGCCCTTGTACACTTCAGTCAGGTTCACACAAGTTTGCAAGGAACACCTTATGTGGTGCATTTGTTCAGACAAAGTTTCTCAGGGCCGTATATTTGTTCTCCCTCTACTGGTAGCTACAGTGACCATGGAAGGCTCCCAACTGGGTGGGGGAGCATTTTTTGATAAGGACAGTCCAAGGTACCTGGTCTTCGGAAGAGGCCAGTCTGCACGAGTGTCCTAGAAATGAGAGCAGGCCTTTCAAGATGCTCTCCCTGTTCAAACTGAGAATATGTCTGTAGTCTCATAGATCAATAAATGGGGGGAACCAGATCTGATCAGCTATGTCAAGAGGTAATGATAGTGTGTCAGTGACCGATCTCTTGTGGCCACTTTCTTATAGCAATGCACATACCAGGTAAAGCCAGTGTGCTTGCAGGCCAACTACGTAGGTCCATTCTGATGCCTAATGAGTGGTCTCTCAATATCAAAGTGGCAGAGAGGATTTTTGTTCGATGGGACCAGCCATACATTTTTTTTTACTTTGTTTTTTTCTACTACTGCTTCAACACATTTAAATAATTCCCTATTTTCTACCATTTTCACTTCTTACAGTAAATAATTCTTAAGAGAAATGTCCAGTGCATTAATCATATCAAGTAATGTGTCCATTTCTTTTTCATTAAATCTTATTAGAGTTCTTGTTATCTTGCAGCCACATTAATCAAAGGCTGATATAAGTTCCTTAAGTAGAGTAGGGTCCTTTTTTCCAAAGATATATTTCCTTCATTGGTTTTGACAGTAAAAGTTGATTTATTGATTTCACTTTATTTTTTTACCAAAGTTGAACAAGTGCATCAACAAATGCAACTGTGATAGGCAGGCTGTCCATAAAGACTTCCATCCATCCATTTCTGTTGGGTCCCTGACTCCTATAGTGACGGTATGATCAGCCATCACCATCCACAGGTTTATGGAAATGGCAGTAGATTACCAGACTTTTTTCTGTATCACACACACACACACACACACACACACACACACACACACACACACACACACACACTCTCTTTATAGTTTCCAATCTTACCGACCTCATATGTTTGGGATACTGGAAGAAACCAGGGTACACACAGGAAACCCATGTAAACACAAGAAAGACACATGGGCTTGCACAGATGTCACCCTAGCCAAGAACTGAACCAGAGAACCTCTTGCTGTTAAGACAACAATGCTACTCACTGCACCAGTCTGCTGCTCAAGGATTTTCATACTAGGATTACTTTTTTCTGGCCATTAGCACACTATACAGATGACTGTGAGTTTTGTAACTAGGCCTCAACTTTAAGAAGTATATAAGTAACAGAATTGGATTCATTTCTAACCAACAAACTTGGGTTCTTGGAAAAGAAGTCAGTAGAAAAGTATTTGGTCATGTCAGCTGAAATCGAAAAGGCCTGTAATTTGATTGAGAAAAGGGGTGAATCTGCTTAAATTAAGCATTTCCCCCCTTGTATTGTGGTGGTACTCCTTCAATATCTGTTTCAAAGGGTCAACGCCAGTGACATAGAGTGATGAAGCCTTCACTACAGTCTGGTTAAATTAGCAGATTGGGAAGTGGAGGAGGTGGTCTGGGAAGAGAGAGGAATGATGAGACAAAATCTCCTTACCTCTGTCTGGATTTGGGGGAGGGGAGGTTGTGTGTCTGTAGTGCACAGTCAATGTAGAAACCCCAGTGGAGCAGACCCAGTGATGGGTAGCCTCTTGTGAAAGAAAGAAGCTATCCATCACTTCTGTCCTTGGCATGGTATTCTTTGGGGGACATCACAGTCATGTGCAGTGGGAATACACACACACACACACACACACACACACACACACACACACACACACACACAAAACTAAAAATAAAATGTACTTCCCACAGTGAATGAAAAAAACATTCTCTCCATTTACCCTTTGCCACCAAAGTGGAATGAATGGGCCTCATGACTTTGCCACCAGTAGAACAAAATAGATTATTTTGGTGCTTGAAGATCAAAACCACAAGATGGTGCAAAAGCAGCCCTTCCTAAATCTCTGGAAGAGGCTGTCAGCATTACCATGAGTTCTGTAGTGATGTTTTATATGATGCTGTGAATGTTTGCCTCTACTGATGCTGTGGCTGAGACATCAGGATCCAACTCGTGCGTAGTTAGGATGACATTGCTCAGGTTCTCCTATATTACAGGTGAACTAAGACATGCCATCCTCATGGCTCCCCCATACCCCTCCCCCACCCTTCCCCCCCACATTGATGAGAAAGTTCCAGGCTCTCCAACACTTTGTTGATGAGTCTCAATGAAGGAAGCAGACTATTAAAGCTGTTGGGGGGTTGTGTTGCTCACTCTTGTGCCAACCTGTTTTTAAGGTCAGGGAGTATTCCGAGGTTGGACCCCCCCCCCCCCCAACAAACAGAAGAGTACTGCACAAGTGTTGTACATTACTGCCTCTTCTGATTCTGTCAGGTAAGTTTCCAATGTCGGTGGCCCTGACAGGCCTAGCATTAGCTGTCCTGAATACTCTCCAAGAGTGTCCATGTGTGGTGGTGGCAGCTTTTCAAGTTCACCTCAGTTTGAATAGCCATTACAAAGTGCCAGTGGTTTGTAGTCATGAGTGGCCGCCTATTTAGAGATTTTATGCCTTTTCAAAGGAGGCCTTTTCTAAGTGACCAAGCTAACTTCACAGATGTATGACAAATAGGACCTGATGGAGAGATAGGTATGTATCCCAGAAACTACCCGTTCTATGGAACAGGCTCCCCATCCATGTGAAGCATACTTCCTCCCTAACCCAATTAAAGTGCAGCTTGGACATTTGGATGGGAAACCAGAAATTCATCCCTGGTTTGGCATCTGTGCCTCTAATGGACACAGGCAATCTGTAAATGGTTCATCTCTCAGGCCCATGCTTACACTAGGGTATCAGAACTTGTCAGAGATTTGGGATGCATGGCTAGGCTTAAAAAAGGCCCTTGGGGTCGTTAGCTTAGTAAAGACACATAGGATCATAGGTAGGTACTAGGCTAACTGCCCAAAAGCATTTATAGCCTAGGCAGAATGTGTCTGTTTTTGCCGCCCCCTTAGATTAGTTCCCTGTGCTCTGTCCAGCAGAGCCACTGAAGTGATCCCCGGGGTAAACTTTCTGTTTCCCATCCACTCGTCAAGGTTTCTCTTGAAGAGTGTTAGTGAGGAGCTCTGTCTAATGTAGATTGGAATCTTGTTCAAAGCATGGGAAGTCTCTGGGACAGGAATCTATCCCCCCAGCATGTCCTATTTATTGTTGTGGTGAGGTTTAGAGCCTAGACCGTGTGGCTCAAGGGGATATGGTTTTCTTTAGATGGAGCATGCCCATCAAGTCTGGGTTGGACATAGCCTTGTATGTCAGGCAGAGATCACCTCTGAATAGGCGGTATGCAACCGAGTACAGCTGGAGTTTCTTCAGTCGATCTGCATAGGGCATCTGTTTGAGGCCAGTGATCCTCTTGGTGAGGTACTTCTGTGGTCTTTCCAGCTGTTGCATCCACATGGGGTGTTGTACTCTATGATGGGGTCTGTTGAGTGATGAGTAGAGGGGCACAATAACCTCTTTTGATCTGGATGCAAACCCTTTTGTGCACATGAACCTATGATATACTGGTACAGGCCTATACTTCACTTATCAAACAGATCTGTAGAGGTTGTTCCCCTTCATAGTGAGTCCATGGTTTTAAAATGTGTGCCTCTTACAGTTCAGAAGGGGACATGAGACTTCTGCCCTATCCCGGACCTCAGTAGCATTAGTGACCACATCTGATACTTCAAGTTGTGTACAGTGATGCTCCAAAAAGCTATACCTCTACTGCTGCCAGTAGCATATGGATGTTTCCTGGTACATGCATATCTGAGGTCTGCTTCGGAGGTTACTTTGAGTCATTCTGTTTGGGCATTATTGTCAGTACAGATTGATACCTTTGATTCTTCTTCTTTGCATACATTGTTTAACAAGACGCTTGTAGTTTCAGAGACTGTACAGAGGAGAAGACTACCATGTACTTCCTTACCTGGTTGACTGGTACCTGATGGATTCTTTGACAGGCTTTTTGGTAAGCTGCCATGGTTGTGAGCCTAGGAGTCACCGTAAACTGGGAGAAGTCCTGACCTAGTCCAGTTCAGAGGATTGCCTTTACTGAAATGGAGTTAGCACTATTCATTGCTGGACATTCCTGCACCCACTGAGGACCATGGAGGCCATGACAATTGCAGTCTGAGTGAAGGTGCAGTTGAAAGTTCAGGGTTGAGCTCTCTTGCTCCTACTGGGCTTTATAGCATCAGTGATATTCATGCTGTTTTCTGTACACTTGAGGTTACAGGTTTTCCAGTGGCCTTTTGACTATTATTGGCTGAAGAGTCACCATTCATTTGCATATCTCCTTATGGTGTCAGACCCTTGTTACAGAGTTTGAGTGATGAACCATCTCCACAAATTTCAGTATAAAACTTTTCTTCATGCAGTCAAACCATTTGTGTAAATTGATGATAGATCCTTCATTATTGGATTGGGAAGCCTGCCTATTCTCTATCACCCTTCAGGGGAAGTACATCTATCAAGAGAGAGAGAGAGAGTTCAAAGCAAATTAGAATGATGGGTATTGCTTTTTAATCTGAAAGTTCTATAGGTAGCTGAAGCCAGAGCTTCTCCTGATCTGGTCTGCCAGCTAGTCCATTGTGTGTTACCTATGCAAATGGAGTAACCCTTGCCCCTACCCCCCCTCCCTTTTCCAGAGAGAGATGGTGCATTGTAGAACTGGGCTGCAAACAGGAGAACCAGCTCTACAGCCTTTCATATTTTGGGGAAAGTAATGGCTGGTAGACACCCTGAGCACTTCTTCATTGCACTATGGAGACTGAGGATTCAGGAGTGGAGCATCCTGGACAACAACATGTTTGTAACATGCAAGAGCAGATGTTCCCCTCTTCACCTTAGTTCAACAGGGAAGGTGATGGTGGATGCATTCTTCTAATTACAGAGAAGTTTGCTGTACAGCCTTTCCCTGTCCATTTTGAGTTTGTGTCTATAGTCAGAAAATCTGCAGAAGAAAAACAAGGCTTATCCCCTTTATCCCTTGGTGGCTGAGAATGGTGTGGTTTAATGTTATCAGATCTTTCCAGGAAACTGTCCTGGTGTAAGCCATGGAAGTGTCTCATAATTGGGTGGCACCTGGCTCCATCTCAGTGTTTGGCTTTTAGCTTAGATCACTTGTGCTCCCCATACCTTCGAGAGAGTTCTGATGTGATTAAAGCCACAGGAATCTTCCTACTTGTCAGCTGACTTCTGTTAAGTTAAAGAGGTTCTCCATTTGCGGGAATAAACATTTTATTGCCAAATCTGTCTTAACGTGCAAGTTGTTCTGACCTGTCGAATATGTCTTTGATTTGGATTCATTTTCATGGTCAAGATGCATGTGTCTGGCATTTTTGTGTATAATGACCTTGTGTTTTGAGACTGTGGCCTTGCACTGACTGTTTAAAGAGCTCATTGTAGACGTTTTACTTTGTTTTCTTGTAAAGAATTCTTTTCCTTTTAACCTGACTTTCATGACGGACAAGATTGTTCATCTTCATTTAAGTCAATGGGTTTGGCAGCTCTGAACTTCATCTTTTGGAAGATTATCTTGGTGGTCATCATCTTTGCTCACAAGATTTTGCATCTTCTGGTCATCATTTCTGTAGAACTGTATTTCAAATTTCACAAGAATCTGATCTCCCTTAGGATAAATCTGTGATCTAGTATGGGAGGTATATTCTCTTTTATGTACATAAAAAGAAAAAATATATACACCATCAGAGGTAAAACACAGCTGCAACTCGATGACAAATACTCAGCCAGTCAAAGAAATAAAAATCCACTATTTATTCCAGCACAAAAACAGGTAAGCGCTTTCGCATTGGAGCTTCATCAGACCTTTACAAACAGTAGACCTAACCTATCTTTTATACAAAACCATCTCATCTAATAAATCAATTAAATAATCAACGCTTAAAGTCACAGTAAAGAGATACAGAGTAATAAAGAACAAAATTAAAAATAAGGACGTTACACAATGCATCCTTACAATCTACATTCTAAAAATCACTTTAAACCAAAATACATTCACAAACTGTAAACTCAACAGAAAAAACTAAGAATAAAAACCATCAAAGACTTCATTTACAAAGTCTTCTTTTCTTCAAAACTGGCTTAATAGAAGCCCTTTCATTAAGGCCACTGCCTCGATCTGCTCTTAAGAGAACAATCCACTTTGTTTCCTTATACTCAGTATAAGCAGTAATATCCCCTTCTCTGATGCTAGGTGTAACAGTTTCAATCACCTGAAATTTAAACGTAGGAGTGCACCCAAACTCAGTGGCATGCTTAGCAAGTGCATTATGTGGGGACCCCTTCCTAATGTGATAGAGATGTTCCCTCATTCTATCACGTAGGGGTCTGTTGGTTTTCCCAACATAAAATGCACTGCATGCCACACACTGAGCCAGGTAAACCACATGTGGGGTCATACAGTTGTTAACCCCTCTAAAATAAAAATCCCTACCAAGATCAGGGTGATGAAAAACACCAGATGAGTCGATATAACCGCAAAAATTACACGAGTCACACGCTACCGTGGAACCACGGTGAAACCTATCAACATTATTGTGTGTCCCAGAACATAGTAACCTCTTCAGGTTCATATGATTTCTATACTTAAAAGTGGGAAAACTACCCACAATATTGCTAATGTCATCGTCCACTAAAAGAATGGACCAATGGTGATGAAACAAATCAGTGACTCTTCTGTAATCATTAGTGTAAAAAAGTGGAATCTTAGTCTTATTGCCACTAGTAGATGGGGAGAAATTATTCAATTCTGGAGGCAAACCAAAATAAGGACATGCCCTAGTGGACCTTAAGTCAAGAAGGCCAGACCACTGTCTACTCAGCTCATCCCTAGTATAGCCTCTATCCAAAAACTTCTTCTCCAGGCTGGTCATTTCCTTCTGAAATCCTACTAATGAGGGATTTAATCTCGATGCTCTCATACCCTGTCCCCTGATGAGATTCTTAAAAATGTAACCTGGATGCATACTAGACCTGAACAAGAACGCATTCCTATGGCATGTGAATCGTGATATTAAAGATCTCCACATAGCTGGTCTCCTCACTGATGAGTTGTTCTCCTTTATGGATGTTAACAACCCTCTGATACCGGTCATCCAGGGGTTACCGAAGGTCCATAAGCAACCTAGGAATCCACCTATGAGACCTATTGTTGCTGGAAGGGGGGTGGGTTACTGAACCCTTATCATTGTATGTAGAGAAATTTCTACGACCAGTTATCAGTTTAAATCCAACTGTGCTGAAGGATTCTAAGCAGTTTTTGTTAGACCTGTATGAATGTGTTAGTGGTTTAGATGACATCAAAGACTTGGCATTTGTTACGCTTGACGTTAAGTCATTGTTTACAATGATACCCAATGAGCTGGGGATACACTGTGTGCAGAAATACTTAGTTGCCCATAGTGGGTATTCACCTAAGCAAATTAATTTGATTTGTTTCTTTTTAGTGACAGTCCTGAATAACAACGTGTTTATCTTTGGTGAAGATATGTTTTTACAACAGCATGGCGTAGCTATGGGCACTTCATGTGCCAATAGCTACGCCAATATGTTTCTTGCCCAGTGGGAATCTGAGTTTCTGTTTCCACTAACAGCTTTTGTTGATCACGTCGTTTTTTATCGATGTTTTGTAGATGATTTATTTGTGCTGTGGCGGGGGACTTCTGAACAGTTTGATAGGTTCTTTGGGATTGTGAACAATTTGACTGTTTGTCTAAAGTTCACCTATAGTCTGTCCTATGAAAGGATTAGTTATCTGGATGTCATTGTTGAGAAGTTGGATGATCACCTGATTAATACAGGGATCCATCGGAAGACATGCCATAGGAATGCATTCTTGTTCAGGTCTAGTATGCATCCAGGTTACATTTTTAAGAATCTCATCAGGGGACAGGGTATGAGAGCATCGAGATTAAATCCCTCATTAGTAGGATTTCAGAAGGAAATGACCAGCCTGGAGAAGAAGTTTTTGGATAGGGGTTATACTAGGGATGGGCTGAGTAGACAGTGGTCTGACCTTCTTGACTTAAGGTCCACTAGGGCATGTCCTTATTTTGGTTTGCCTCCAGAATTGAATAATTTCTCCCCATCTACTAGTGGCAATAAGACTAAGATTCCACTTTTTTACACTAATGATTACAGAAGAGTCACTGATTTGTTTCATCACCATTGGTCCATTCTTTTAGTGGACGATGACATTAGCAATATTGTGGGTAGTTTTCCCACTTTTAGGTATAGAAATCATATGAACCTGAAGAGGTTACTATGTTCTGGGACACACAATAATGTTGATAGGTTTCACCGTGGTTCCACGGTAGCGTGTGACTCGTGTAATTTTTGTGGTTATATTGACTCATCTGGTGTTTTTCATCACCCTGATCTTGGTAGGGATTTTTATTTTAGAGGGGTTAACAATTGTATGACCCCACATGTGGTTTACCTGGCTCAGTGTGTGGCATGCAGTGCATTTTATGTTGGGAAAACCAACAGACCCCTGCGTGATAGAATGAGGGAACATCTCTATCACATTAGGAAGGGGTCCCCACATAATGCACTTGCTAAGCATACCACTGAGTTTGGGTGCACTCATACGTTTACATTTCAGGTGATTGAAACTGTTACACCTAGCATCAGAGAAGGGGATATTATTGCTTATACTGAGTATAAGGAAACAAGGTGGATTGTTCTCTTAAGAGCAGATCGAGGCAGTGGCCTTAATGAAAGGGCTTCTATTAAGCCAGTTTTGAAGAAAAGAAAACTTTGTAAATGAAGTCTTTGATGGTTTTTATTCTTAGTTTTTTCTGTTGAGTTTACAGTTTGTGAATGTATTTTGGTTTAAAGTGATTTTTAGAATGTAGATTGTAAGGATGCATTGTGTAACGTCCTTATTTTTAATTTTGTTCTTTATTAATCTGTATCCCTTTACTGTGACTTTAAGTGTTGATTATTTAATTGATTTATTAGATGAGATGGTTTTGTATAAAAGATAGGTTAGGTCTACTGTTTGTAAAGGTCTAATGAAGCTCCAATGCGAAAGCGCTTACCTGTTTTTGTGCTCGAATAAATAGTGGATTTTTATTTCTTTGACTGGCTGAGTATTTGTCCTCATCGAGTTGCAGCTGTGTTTTACCTCTGATGGTGTATATATTTTTTCTTTTTATGTACATTTATTTATTTTACACCACAGTGGTTATACCCAGTGAATGCTAGCAATTTTCATTTTTATTTCTGGACTTGCAATTTTATTGGTTATATTGCTGGCTGTTCCTGGGGACATGGCGACTGAAAAACAACCAGATATTGAGTTGGATTATGTGCCACTGCTTGATGTGAATAATGCTGTTCATAGTAAACCGTCTGGGGACCGCTGGTGCTACATCGTCTTTAAATGGACATAGCTCTGTGGCTCACCCCCTTGTAGCGAGGTTTACACAGTACCTGGAATGAGATGGGAACTGTTTATGGACCATTGATGTGGGTGGGACTGTTGATGGTGTTACCCAACCAACAGAAGATTTGGAACTGTTACACTCCAGTATGGAAGACATTGAACGTGATTTCCTTCGTCTTAAACGCTTACAGTTACAGCGTCTACACTTTGAAACATGCTTAAATAAAAAGGTTATACCCAGAGGACTTCGTGTCCTCGACATGCCCAGTCAGGAGTCTCAATATCCGGAGTTGCTGGCGTGCTGGCAAAGACTGAATCTGGAGGTGAGTGCCAGCTATATGAGATTACTCATTGACTTTTTTGAGCCGGAAGAGGCGAGGCTCAAGCAATCCTTGCGTCTTAAGCAGGATGAACTGTTTCAGAAGTTTCAGCATAAGACTTTGTCTCCGTTGTTTGAAAGACTTTTAGATAGTGTAGCTGTGTTTGAACGTAAACTGATAGAGCAGAAGAGAACTAAACTTGTTAGAGATCTTTCTGATTTTCAAGCAGGCCATGTCATTATGTGGCCACGCACGACTTATACTTCCGTTAATCGTCCTCATAATAATGTTGCTCCGTCCTCTAGTATTAATGGAGCTGTGCCAACAAATGACCCTGTTAATGTTTCTACTGATATTAGTACTGTTCCTCGACAGGGTAGGGCACCAGTGTCCCCCGCTGTTTCGGATAAGCATGTTGATACTTCGGTATGTAGGAAGGACAGTACTAGTTTTATTGATGTTGTGCCTTCGGTTGGCTCTGTTACATCTTGTACAGTTGGTACAACAGTTGGTGGGTCTAGTAAGGTCATGCCTATTAATTTTGATGAAGGCCACGGCTCTGGAACAGTTTCAGCTTCTGTTTCATTGAACAAGGAGTTTAGTAACTGTTCTGTTAGGCCCAAGGATAAGTATAGATCTGTGCATCAGGATAGCATGGTTGGTGTCGCCCTGGCAGGGACTGGTGGTGAGCTCCCTTTTCCTTTGCCTGCCCAGTTGGACAGAGCAGGGGGGCGAGGGAGGTCAGCCAGCAGGGGTCGACACAAAAGGAAACTGTCAGGGGAACAGTTTCCCAATCAGACCTTGAAGAAGATGTGGGGGAAGAACAAGATTCGTTGATATTTAATATCTCTAGCCATATTCTGACCCCGTATGAATTCAATATGTTGATGAAAGGGCTCAGTTTTATACCAAGTCATAGTAGTAATGTTGTTGATACTATTTTAGATCTAAAGACCTTTTGCAGAGATGTGATGTTACGGCTGATCTATGGTGGCCCTACAGATAATGTGAACGATAGGAGCTGTCCTTCTATTCATCTTAGGAAGTTAAGTACTTTTGTACCGATTAATCATCCCCTCGTAGAAGCGTACCTCAAATAAACTGAGGAGGATATAATGCATTTTTATGATAATAAGCCACGATATGGGAGGGACTCCAAGCAGAATCTCAGCTTTATGGAGAGACAGGCTTTGAATGAACTTCAGAATAATAGCTCCATTGTGATCAGACCCGCTGATAAGTGGGGATTGATTGTTATAATGGATAGTGCTTTTTATTATCAAGCCATGCACCACATGCTTGAAGATAGTTGTTTTTATAGTAGGATCACTGTTTCAGATGTTCATAGGATCATTTCCTCTGTGAATCGTGATATTAAATATCTCCACATAGCTGGTCTCCTCACTGATGAGTTGTTCTCCTTTATGGATGTTAACAACCCTCTGATACCGGTCATCCAGGGGTTACCGAAGGTCCATAAGCAACCTAGGAATCCACCTATGAGACCTATTGTTGCTGGAGGGGGGTGGGTTACTGAACCCTTATCATTGTATGTAGAGAAATTTCTATGACCAGTTATCAGTTTAAATCCAACTGTGTTGAAGGATTATAAGCAGTTTTTGTTAGACCTGTATGAATGTGTTAGTGGTTTAGATGGCATCAAAGACTTGGCATTTGTTACGCTTGACGTTAAGTCATTGTTTACAATGATACCCAATGAGTTGGGGATACACTGTGTGCAGAAATACTTAGTTACCCATAGTGGGTATTCACCTAAGCAAATTGATTTGATCCGTTTCTTTTTAGTGACAGTCCTGAATAACAACGTGTTTATCTTTGGTGAAGATATGTTTTTACAACAACATGGCGTAGCTATGGGCACTTCATGTGCCAATAGCTACGCCAATATGTTTCTTGCCCAGTGGAAATCTGAGTTTCTGTTTCCACTAACAGCTTTTGTTGATCACGTCGTTTTTTATTGACGTTTTGTAGATGATTTATTTGTGCTGTGGCGGGGGACATCTGAACAGTTTGATAGGTTCTTTGGGATTGTGAACAATTTGACTGTTTGTCTAAAGTTCACCTATAGTCTGTCCTATGAAAGGATTAGTTATCTGGATGTCATTGTTGAGAAGTTGGATGATCACCTGATTAATACAGGGATCCATCGGAAGACATGACATAGGAATGCGTTCTTGTTCAGGTCTAGAATGCATCCAGGTTACATTTTTAAGAATCTCATCAGGGGACAGGGTATGAGAGCATCGAGATTAAATCCCTCATTAGTAGGATTTCAGAAGGAAATGACCAGCCTGGAGAAGAAGTTTTTGGATAGGGGCTATACTAGGGATGAGCTGAGTAGACAGTGGTCTGCCCTTCTTGACTTAAGGTCCACTAGGGCATGTCCTTATTTTGGTTTGCCTCCAGAATTGAATAATTTCTCCCCATCTACTAGTGGCAATAAGACTAAGATTCCACTTTTTTACA
This sequence comes from Protopterus annectens, assembly GCF_019279795.1. Classification (NCBI taxonomy): domain Eukaryota; kingdom Metazoa; phylum Chordata; order Ceratodontiformes; family Protopteridae; genus Protopterus; species Protopterus annectens. Next base: position 483,116,341 of record NC_056726.1, on the reverse strand, counting down.
CTAATGATTACAGAAGAGTCACTGATTTGTTTCATCACCATTGGTCCATTCTTTTAGTGGACGATGACATTAGCAATATTGTGGGTAGTTTTCCCACTTTTAGGTATAGCAATCATATGAACCTGAAGAGGTTACTATGTTCTGGGACACACAATAATGTTGATAGGTTTCACCGTGGTTCCACGGTAGCGTGTGACTCGTGTAATTTTTGTGGTTATATTGACTCATCTGGTGTTTTTCATCACCCTGATCTTGGTAGGGATTTTTATTTTAGAGGGGTTAACAATTGTATGACCCCACATGTGGTTTACCTGGCTCAGTGTGTGGCATGCAGTGCATTTTATGTTGGGAAAATCAACAGACCCCTGCGTGATAGAATGAGGGAACATCTCTATCACATTAGGAAGGGGTCCCCACATAATGCACTTGCTAAGCATGCCACTGAGTTTGGGTGCACTCATACGTTTAAATTTCAGGTGATTGAAACTGTTACACCTAGCATCAGAGAAGGGGATATTATTGCTTATACTGAGTATAAGGAAACAAAGTGGATTGTTCTCTTAAGAGCAGATCGAGGCAGTGGCCTTAATGAAAGGGCTTCTATTAAGCCAGTTTTGAAGAAAAGAAGACTTTGTAAATGAAGTCTTTGATGGTTTTTATTTTTAGTTTTTTCTGTTGAGTTTACAGTTTGTGAATGTATTTTGGTTTAAAGTGATTTTTAGAATGTAGATTGTAAGGATGCATTGTGTAACGTCCTTATTTTTAATTTTGTTCTTTATTACTCTGTATCTCTTTACTGTGACTTTAAGCGTTGATTATTTAATTGATTTATTAGATGAGATGGTTTTGTATAAAAGATAGGTTAGGTCTACTGTTTGTAAAGGTCTAATGAAGCTCCAATGCGAAAGCGCTTACCTGTTTTTGTGCTCGAATAAATAGTGGATTTTTATTTCTTTGACTGGCTGAGTATTTGTCCTCATCGAGTTGCAGCTGTGTTTTACCTCTGATGGTGTATATATTTTTTCTTTTTATGTACATTTATTCATTTTACACCACAGTGGTTTTACCCAGTGAATGCTAGCAATTTTCATTTTTATTTCTGGACTTGCAATATTCTCTTTTATAGCAAACTGGTGGGAAAGCTTGGCACACAGTAGTTTCACAGGCTACTTAATCCATCTCCCTATCCCATTATTTATTCCTGTAGCAGATCTCCTTTGCTGAGTAGCAGCTTAGAGCATGTCAAAACAGCCCAAGGCGAGAGTTCCCATTTATGACAGGAAATGTATCTTAAAACTGTGAGTACATTTATTTTCTCTCTTCTATATTTACTTGAACCCTTACTTCTAGTTTATGAAGTTTCTTGCCCCTATTCTACTGCCTTACCTCCTCTTCCTCTCTTCCTTCTTGTGTGACACCCCTCTTCCTTTGGACCTTTTACCCTTATTCTCTCTCTTTATTTTAATACACTTTTTTTTTCTCCTTACTAATCTATATCCTCTCAAATTGACTTGATAATTTTGTTATTATACAATTGTACAGCTTGTCTATTATATGGTTTATCTTTTGATTTTATCAATTATCTAATTTTTGTCTATCCTGTTATTTTGTTGTATTTTGTGTGGAGCTTTTCTCCCCGGGCCTCTACTGAAAATGGAAATATATCCAGCTAGACTAGCCCGGACAACAAATGTAAAATAAAAAAATAAAAATAAATAAATAAATAAAATGATGTTTGTTGGCTTTATAGTGCATTTTGTGGAGTTTTTTCCTTCCCCTTACAATTTCTGTTGGTGTTTTCCACCATGTGTTAAAACTTTATTAGTATTACTGTATAGTCATTTATAGTTAAAGGAAACCTTTCTTTATATTTTCCTGACTGGGTGTTGGGGTGATTCCCCTTTGGTCGTAATGAACTAAAGTCAAAGTAAACTTTATTGTCATTCAGAAATCACACAATACAAAAACTGAATGAAATTCCGTATCTCCAGACTCAATGTGCAGACAACATGTAGACTATTTTCACAGACATTTACACATGTAAAACCTGGGTATTACATCAGAGACATGCAGGTAGACCAACTAGTATTGCACATAATTAGGAACACATTTTAACACTTTTTGAACTTACTTGCAGGAGACTTTAGTATTGCACAGGTACTTGGTTAAAACATTGATGTCCATCACTGAAAATACAGGAACACAATTCTGCTGCTGGGATCACTTCTGTGGCTCTGCTTGACAGTGGCACAGAAAAATAATTTTCTTGGGTGGCAAAAGCAAGGGTACCTTTTTGGCTGGGCTTGTATAGGCCCTAGGGCAGATAGCCTAGTACCTACCTATGAGCAAGATAAGCACCAGGCATAGGTGAAGAAGACACTGTGTGTAACCCTTAAGAATCAGCTTTGATTATGCATGTACAGAAAGTCTTTGTCATGTCAGCAGCTGGTCACTTACACCAGTGCTTCCAGTTTATCAACATCTAAACCATTTCCTTCTGCTCTGACACTGACTTTAGCATCAGCGAATAAACCTAAGCTTCAAAAGCCTTATAACGAACATAAAGTTAAGACTTTTTCCATGTCTTTCAATCTCTTAGAATAAGAAATCTGAACAGACCCATACAGAATGGGTGGGGCAAAGGCCCAAAAATAGGGTACACTTTTTAAATGTTGCTCTTACAAACATAGAAATTTGACAGAATAACAGCTGTTGCATTATCATGAATTTTCTGAAAAGTGTGAAGTCTGAAACTGAAATGTCTGTCATTATTTTTCTGACTTAAACCCTCAAAGACTTCTCAATGGTCTGCCAGAAAACCAAATTTTATGAGAAACAGACCAACAATATGAGGCAAAAATCTGGACAGTCTGTGAAAATATGTACAGTTGGGAGGTATTCTTTTTCTCAAATTTCATAGTGAAAATTGAATAAAATGGATGACTGGGTTACTTCTATTATGGTGCAGGTGCATTAGGAAAAAATCTCTTGCTCAGCTTTAAAGTCTTACATTTTAACAGTCATTGATGACAGGGAAGTCACGTGGATACTTCTCACTAAGACTAACCTTGAGCAGGCATTCATTCTCCTGAACTGTTCATCAAGTCCAGCTGCAGTAAGTTTGAGGACTCCCTTGTTAGGGCTCAGAGGATGTTGTCTGTAGCCTCATCTCCATCTGGTTCTGTCGTGGATTTTCTTCATGTTTTCTTCTAGTAAGTCTTACAAGCAGTACTCATTGGCACCCCTTCTGTCTGCAAACAAAATAAAATAGTATTACCAGCACCATGAAGCTCAGTGTTAAAGAATAATATTTTATTGAAACTATCTGGAAATTGCTTCTGTCTGCACCAGTCCATTGGATATCAGTGTCAACAGATGAAGATCCCTTGATATCACATCTGTTGTCTTTTACAGAATCACAGCCTTTGATGCAATCGACTACACTGTTGGACTTGCTATTCGTATCGATATTGAAACCATATTTGTTGGCTCCAGTGATCTCAGCCTTGACACTTTGGGTCAGGCCAATGACATCACATCTGGCGCTAACATTTTGCTGCCACCACAGATACTAATTGGCTCAGCCATGCAGTTGTCAGTGGTGAGATAGTGCTCAGTGCTAAGTTTCAGGCATTCATCGTTTTGGCATTAACAATGCAGTAACCGTTGTGGTGCCCCCTTTTAATGCATGTGATCACTGCCATGTCATCATCTGCATTTCCAGCAAATTAACCTCTGTAGAGACCTTTGGCTCTTCCACCTTTTGATTAGCAGGACAGAAGGACTTGTGATATGCCACATTGTTCCTCTGTGTTATATGCTCAAAAGTACTCATTTTCAAACTTAGCATCTCTAAAGATTCATAAAAACATAGCACGCAACATCTCTGTGGCTGGGAACGAAGCTCAAACGCCTTGCAAATATTATACATCTTCATAAAATGTGTTCACAAAAAGGTTAAGCACTTTCATCCTGATAAACAATACACTGGACTTCATCAGTTCTGTGTGTGTGTGTGTGTGTTTTTGTGTGTATATGCGTGTTTTATCTGATTGCTAGATACGCTAATTTTTTGGGGTTTATCACCTCTAAATATTAACAAATGTGCAAGACAAAATATATTGACTCCCCCCAATGAGTTCCCCATTTGGAATGTTAAGAAAAGGAGGATATAGATTCCCTTTTATCACCTCTGATGATGCCAAATTCAAGGAAATCTTAGAAATGTTGCACATGGAGGGATTACTCACAGACCTTTTCTCCTTCTCATATAGAATGCTGCAATGATCCACCCAGCAGTCCTATTTGGTAGACTATCCTTTACTGGATATGTTAAAAATGGCCTCTAAGAACAAAGGGGAAACCCAAGCACTTTAGCATCTCTTCTAAAAAAAAGCCTGATAGGATCTCTGGCCCCTTAAGGATAGGGCTTTTTGGTTTGAGATTCCTAAGGCAGATGCCATTATAACAATAGTAACAGTCCTTAAAAAGACTCCCACTTCCTAGGGTCTAGTGGTCAACCCCTGATAAGAGTCAAGAGCTGTGATATGTCTGAGGAAGTGAGTTTAAACATCCACAGTGTTCTCCTTTAAAGGACATAATGTGTTATTTTGCATGATATGATTTTATTGAAACCAGTTAGATGAGATGCACTTAGTTGTTGAGTCAAGAGTTTAATTAACTTTGAAAGCAAAAATTGCAGTCCCATCAGCTATTGTTTCCTGTTTTACAACCTCTTGATGAAAACCACCTATAACTGCTAAAGGCTTGATCCATTCCCACAGGGTCCAGTATTGCTTTGCACTGGCACATCTAATTCCAGTTTACTGATTTCATTGAGGGTATGAAGATAGAGTTCATGAATTCACTATTTCTTTGCCTCTTCCTGTTTTGCCCTGACGTCCGGCCATATCTGGATAGTATGCCAGCATTATAGATTGTCTTGCCGCCTGTTCATAAAGTTTCAACTTCCAGAGCAACCTTTTTATGGACTCAAGAGTAGCTCATACCAAATTCACTTTCAGCATAACCAGCAATAAAAGAACCATCAAACTCGAGGTGACTCTAATTTCCAAGGGAACTTACAGAAGAATACATCCTGTAAGAAGTAGAGGTCCTTGACTACCACAGGGAAATAGACATCTTATGGACAACAAGAGAATCTGTGATGCCTCATATGGCTGTCCTGTGCTGGCGGCAGTCAGACACCATCTTTCCTCCAACTTCATGTATGGCTATTAGGAAGGAAAGACGGGTTAGGATGCTGATGTCCTGGTGGTATGCAGTACCAATCTATGCATCCAGTGTCCTCAGTTTCTACCATTATGCAGTGTAAAGAGAATTTATCAATCTTCTAGCAAAACCAGCAATCCAAGAGGGCCCACCAGACAGGAGAGGATTAGGGTATTACTCTGGACTGGCTTTAGTTCTGAAAAAGATAAAAGATCTTGTCCTGTTTTAGACTTTTGTGACCTTAACAACTTCATTCCCAAAGAAACTGTTTCAGATGGTCACGGTTCAGTCTATCCTCCTTTGTTTGTCATAATAATTCTATTTGTAAACTTTATGCCTACAGGATGCCTAGCTCTACATAAAGATAGCCAAAGAGCCCAGAAGGTATGTGCATTTTGTAAGAGACTATCACATTTAGTCTCACTTCATCCCCTAGGCTTTTTACCAAATGTATGTCCCATGGTAGCCGTCAGCTAAAGGCTACAGAGAGTCTGTATGTTTCCTTACTTGGATGACTGGCTCCTAGCTGTTCCTTCTCTAACCAAATTAATACCTGCCCGGAAGTCTTTAATTTAAATGTTCCTGTCACTAGCAGTTGCACAAACCTTGCAAATTATCAGCTGGAACTTTCCCCGCCGGGATACTTGCCTTTTTCACTGCAGTATGTACAGTGTCAGTTACATAGCAAGGGTTCTCTTCAGCAAAAGGTATTCTGGGTTATGAATGCTCAGCAGATCACTGCCCATCTGTGTATGAGAACTGTAGGACTAATGGCAGCTGAAATTGTAAAAGAACTTTTCAGCTACTACCATATGAGAATTCTGCAGCGGACCTTGCAGATACAGTGGACTCTGATTTCATATCCTGTGTCAGTTCAAGTCGTGCAATATTTGTCTTGGTGCATGTACCATCACAGCCTCATTAAAGGAAATCATTTTCAGCTTCTGACAGTTGGTTCAGAGGGTTAAGGTTGTGAGCTGTAATTCCTGTGGTACAGGGTTTGATTCCCTCAGTTCTAATGTGACCAGTGTGACGTTGAGCATGTCACTTAACCAGATAATGCTTTGGAGCAGCTGGAAATTTGGGCTAGGCTCCTCCATGGTCTCTTTGACTGTAAACCTAGTAACTACCTAAAGACCTTTAAACCCAAATAATCAGCTTCAGTAGCTATGGATGCTTCTGTCCTAGGGTGAGAAAGCATGAAAGCATAATTGTATAAATGTATAATTGTACAAATGTAAAATTCTGTGCTTGTTTCTAATGTATGTAATACAGAGCTTTTCTCCCTGGGCCTCCACTGAAAATGGGCCCCCTGGGCCCAGTGGACCTCCCCAGTTATCAAACTGGAAATAAATAAATAAATAAATTGTCAAGTGCTGTGTGGATCTGCAGGGAGACCAGTACATCAAGATACTGTGGTTACTGGTAGTCCAGCTTACCCTCCAATCCTTTTTATACTTTTTGCCCCAAGGCATGATTGTCATCCACTCTAATGTATCGCAACAATATGGTACAACAGCAGCAAGCGAGATTACACTTTGTGAAGCATAGCAAATCTGGAAATGGGCTGTTTTTTCAACCATTTTCTGACTGTCATATTTTGTGGAAAGCCAGTTCTTTCTTTCAGACAGGCTCTCAGACATTTTTTGCTTATGCCATTCAAGTAGTCCGTCAGACCTGGATACCAGAACTTTTTTGATTGTGTCAAGCTGTGCTATGAACTTTTCACCTCCCTAACCAGCACCAAATGCAGCAGCTTTTCCTCACTCATCCTTTAAAGGAAGGAGGATTCCCCAATGATGTTGTCTTCTGAAAATGGCCTCCTGCACTCCTCTATCCTTTTTTCTCATTTTCTGTGATGATGAGATTCATCCAGAAAACCAAACAAATCAAGTGTAAAGTCATTCTTATTGCCCCCTTTTGGCTTTAACAAGTTTGTTTCCCTGTCCTTGTGCTTCGCTTGTTGAAGAAAATTCTTTATTTATTTTATTTATTTATTTATTTTATTTTACATTTGTTGACCGGGCTAGTCTAGCTGGATACATGTCCATTTTCAGTAGAGGCCCGGGGAGAAAAGCTCCACAGATAAGAGAATACAAGATACATTTACAAGTGGTATAGAGTAGTATAACATACATATCACAGGAAAAGACATTGGTATAACATATTTGTAAAATAACAATCAGAATATTATATAGATAAGACTAAGGTTGGCGACAAGTTGAAGCCGTGGGGGAAGGTTGAGATCTCTGGGATAGGGTGTATACTACAGCGGCTAGTCTGGTTTAGTACATGGGCATGACCAATGAGACTTAAGAAATATTTTGAGGTGATGTTTGAATTGATTGATCGAGGTCATTAGTCTTAGGCTGTTGGGTAGGGAATTCCATAGCTTGCCAATGGAATTGGCATAGAGAGCATCACCTCCAGAGTTATTAGCTTTAATGGTTTGTACCTGAACACTATTAGCTGACCTGAGTGATTTTAAGTTTGAGTAGGAGGTCAGGATATTGCTCAGAGAGGGTTCTGTCCGGATGGTTGATTATTTTAAAAGCTTCAGTAAGTTGGTTGAGTTTTAGTAGGTTGGGGAGTTCTAGCCAGCCGAGGGTATTTAGGTTGAGGCAGTGGTGAGTACGATACGGTGTTCCTGTTATAAATCTGGCTATGTGATTATAGGCAACAGATAGTTTATTGAGTTCCCGCTTATTGAGGAATGACAGTATTGGGGAGGCATAGAGGAGGGTGGAGAGGAGATGGGTGCGAGCAATGGTTAGCTTGGCATGAGGGGTTAGGAAATTTTTTATTCTGTACATAGATCCAAGTTTCTTGTGTACGGTTTTAATAGTTTGGTTAATGTGTATGTCAAATTTAAGCTTGTTATCTATAGACACACCTAATAGTTTGGTATGAGACACAGGGGTTATGATGGTACCATTTGTAGATTCCACGTAGAACGTGTTGTCCGTATTCAGAGGTTCTTTACCTAGAGGAGTAGTTGCAGAGGGGTAAAAAAGCAATAGTTTGGTTTTAGTAGGATTAAGGATGAGTTGCCGTTTAGAGAACCATTCTTCTACTAATGTAAAACAGTTTTGGGTAATTGTTTGAAGTTTCGGAGGAGACGTCAGAACAGATCAAGGTGGAGTCGTCTGCATATTGGATGCATGTAGATTTGGGGATAATTGAGTGGAGGTCATTTATGAAAACTGAGAAAAGAAGAGGACCTAATATAGAGCCCTGAGGGACGCCTATGGTGTTGGGAAGTAGGTCAGATAGCTTATTTTGCCATTGGACGGCTTGTTGCCTGCAAGAGAGGTAGGCTTTAAACCAGTTTATGGTTGGGATGTCAAGATATAGGGTTTCCAGGGTGTGAAGCAGTTGCTGATGATTGACCATATCAAAGGCCTTTGAGAGATCAAGGAAGAGAGCAGAGGAAATTAATTTCTTGTTACGGTTGTTATTGACTGAGTCAACAAAGGAGAGCAGGGCGGTGGTTGTACTGTGATGGGGGCGAAAGCCATGCTGGGTTGGGGACAGAAGACTATTAAGGTTGAGGTATTGTAAGAGCTGTTTGTGAACACACCGTTCCATGACTTTGGCTATTGGAGACAATATTGCTATGGGACGGTAGTTGGATGTTGCCGTGGAGGACCCTCCTTTATGGAGAGGGATGATGTATGAGATTTTCCAAATAGAGGGAATGGTAGTTTCAGTTATGGTTCTATTAATCAAGATTGAGATGGGATAGGCAATGGCGTCAGACGCTATTTGAAGGAATTCTGCAGGGAGCTGGTCGGGAGCTAAGGTAGTTGGTTTGAGTTTTTTCAGGAGGGTACATATATAGGAGGTAGGTACCGGTTGTAAGTTAAAGGTGGGGTGGACTGAGTCTTTAGTATGGGTATCAGAAGAGTCGGTAGTGGTAAGCTGACTGGCTAGGGACTGTATGGTCTCGATGAAAAAAGAGTTAAAAGCGTTGGCTATTATCTCTGGTTCTTTCCCAATGAGGTTTTCAGGAGTGGGGGTAGAAGATTTACCCGGGCGGAGGAGCTTATTAAATCCAGCCCAGAATTTCTTTGGGTTATTCTGGTGTTTATCCTGGAGGTGACAAAAATATTGTTTTTTGTCTTGGGTAGTGGCTGCTTTAGTAGTATTTCTAAGCTGTTGAAACTTGATGCGATCTAGTGGGGTTTTGGTCGCTCTCCAATTATCCCAGGCCTGGTTTCGAAGTTTAATTTTAGTTTTGGTTTCGCTAGTCAGCCAAGGTGCTATTCGTTCCTTGGTTCTGATTAGTCGGTTTGGGGCATGAGAGTCAAGTATCTTCAGGAAAGTACTATTAAAGTGAGCCACGCTCTCTTCAAGGGGTAGAGTTTTCAGGGTGGACCAATTGCAGGACTTGAGTTCAGCAAGGAAAAGTCTTGGGACAAATTTCTTCTTGTTTCTAACAAATCTATATGAGGGAGGGTTATTGGATGGGCACTTGTGTTTTAGAATATAGGTAATAAGGTGGTCACTGAGGTCATTTGGGAGGGTCCCCGAGGTCTAGTTATGTGTGTTTTTGTTGGTAAGGATCCAGTCAATGATGCTCTCTTTTTGTTTAGGGTTGCCAATTCTGGTAGGAGAAGAAATATTTTGGGAGAAACCATGTAAGTTAATAGCAAGGGGGTTTGTGGGTGCGGTGTAGAGGGACCAGTCGAGGTTGAAATCACCTAGTACTATGGTTTCTTGAGGGGAATTGGAGGCTAGCCAGCTGAGCAATTGTTCAAGGTTTTCTGAATTGTTTCCTGGTGGTATGTAAGTTACAATGAGATTAATGTATTTTTGGGTATTTAGGCAAATCTTTAGTGAGATAAGTTCTATATTAGAGATTTTGTGGGGTAGTAAAGGATTAGTGATGATGTTAAGGGAATTCTTGAACATCACAGCTAACCCCCCTCCCTTTTTGTTGATCCGATCAGCCCTAAGGGTGTTATATCCAGGGGGTAGGATTTCCTCGTCCTTGGTGGTTGGTTTGAGCCATGTTTCTGATAGGCACATGATGTCTGGGGAATGGGTAGCTAACATGGCATGAAGATTATGAACCTTATTGTTTATACTTCTTAGGTTAAGGTGTAGTATAAGGAGGGAGTTGGTAGAGAGTCGGGTGGACTTTAGGGAACTAGAGTCTATGGCAGTGGTAGGACCTGGATTGGGGTGGATGTCACCAGCTGTGGCAATGCAAGTTTTCAAGTGATCTAACAATCTTTGCAGTTTGAGTAGCAGCTTAAGATTAGATTTGGCTGCAGATGGCTTGGGGTATCGGAGAGTAAGATACACTGTATTGGAGCAGTGTGTATTGGCTGGGTAGAGGGAATGTGTGTTAGTGTGACAGGGGATGTTTGAATGTGTCCTAGTGTAGCTCTTGGGGAAAGGAGTCCCTGAGAGTGTCTGGTTTTCATATCTGGTTAAGTAATAGGGAATAAGGAGGAGTACAACTGTAGTAAGGATGTTGGAATATGAGGTTTTACCCATGATATGAGAGAGAAAGGCCAATGGGTAGGATGAGGTGGAAGTCTTTTACTTGGTAGTTAAGGAAGGCCTGGAGTGTGGGAGGAGAATTGGTAAATTGACTGGTGAATAGGGATTGGATAAGAGGAAAAGGGGGATGGGCTAATGACCCTATAAATGTAGAGGTAGTGGGGGCGGGTGGGATATGGGGGCAGGGTGGGGCACGGAGCGAGCCCGAGCGGAGCGAGGGCGAAGCGGAGCGGGGAAAACACCGCCAGGAGTCTGCAGGGTCTCAGAGGTAGCAGTAGTTCGGTGTATCAGCTTGTTATAAGGTTAGCTACTTTACTGAAATAACACCACCTGAATTACTTTAATTTTGCCAGATTTTGCTTAGGTACTGACTAGTTCCTGCCCACGGAACGCTTCCTTAGTGTACACTTATTTACTAAGGCTGGTAATTTTACCCTAATGTCCCTTTTCAGGTATGGCTTTTCTGTTTAATTTTAGCTGGATTAAACTGGAGCCGCACTGAGGTAAAGTTCCTTAGTTGAGAGTGCCCTGGGAGCCACGCGGTGAGGGATAGCGAGGGGGCTTCCTGTAATAAATAGGGAAAAAAGACAGGAGTTATAGTGAGTTAATTACAAGCTAGGACTCCTAACAAAGTATTACTTTATGGTAGAAGTGTATAAGGGTACAGTCACAATATAAAAAACATTGCATAGCATTCAAACTAGTGTTAAATCAGTACTGTAAGCATTCTTGCACAATGTTTGCAAGTTGGGACATAAACTATGCTAACCCAAGCTTCACTAGTTGTTATAAATGCACAAACTCCGTTAGCTATACTGCATGCACACCAGCAAAAACATTGCTAGGTGATTAGCGGTACAAACGCCAGTAAAACACTTCAGTCCTTACACTCTAAGCAAACGCTAACACAATGCCTCAGCATAACACGCCAATGAGGCAAAAACTGCACTGGTTACACTTTAAAACAAGACAATTCAGTTCAGAATAAGGCAACACGCCAATGAGGCAAAAACTGCACTGGTTACACTTTAAAACAAGACAATTCAGTTCAGAATAAGGCAAAACTGCACTGGTCGACACTGTAAGTCAGGACAATGCACTTCAGTAGCATACGCTAACACAATGCCCCGTGAACAACACGCTAATAAGGCAAACTGCACTCGTTTACTTAATAAATCAAGACTATTCAGTTACGCTGCTTGAAAAGCACATAGCGACATTAAATCTACAAGTGCAGAGGTAACTTTTGAGGATTCAGGCACTTTAAACGCTGTACAATGCCTGTAACGTACCTTCAAGTAAGGAGATGCGTCCGGGATGGCGGAAAAGTGATAGGGTTTACAAAACCTCGCTGACGTCAGGGTAAGACCGCCAGGAGTCTGCAGGGTCTCAGAGGTAGCAGTAGTTCGGTGTATCAGCTTGTTATAAGGTTAGCTACTTTACTGAAATAACACCACCTGAATTACTTTAATTTTGCCAGATTTTGCTTAGGTACTGACTAGTTCCTGCCCACGGAACGCTTCCTTAGTGTACACTTATTTACTAAGGCTGGTAATTTTACCCTAATGTCCCTTTTCAGGTATGGCTTTTCTGTTTAATTTTAGCTGGATTAAACTGGAGCCGCACTGAGGTAAAGTTCCTCAGTTGAGTGTGCCCTGGGAGCCACGCGGTGAGGGATAGCGAGGGGGCTTCCTTGGGGCGTTTTGGTCTTCCTTTGGATGATCCCTGTATACAAGCTAGAAATCATTGATTAAACTTATTGGAGCATAGAGAGTTGGGTCATGCAGGTATGAAATTGTATTTCCATCCAAAAATAAGCAAAAAACAGGCTACTTATTGCTACGTATCACAGAGCAGGTGCTCCTCCTCAGATAGCTTTGCGTGTAATGGCTGAAACACTCAAGTTCACTTCTTAAGTAACAGTATCATCATTTGTTTAGGACACCTGCTCCCATCCTATTGGCATATCCCATCCATGTCTCCATTCCAATCCATATGTCTAACCACGTGATTTTCCCACTTCCTGTAATGGCTATTAACTCTCTACATCTTCCCAGAAGCTTAATACTAGAAAAGCCTATCAAAGTAGGTGGATTCACATTTCTCTGGACAGCATATAGAAGTCTGGATTTCTTTACTGACGTCTGGACTCAGTTTTACGTCAGTTAAAGTTCATTTAACTACTGTCTCTAGTTTTCATTAGGATGCAGCCTCCTCATCTTTGGTCCATTAAAAGTTTGCAGGGACTTTTTAAAATGCACTTTTCTGTTAAGGCCTGCTGTTTGTGATATTGCTCCTCCTAACGCAAATTGTAAAACTATTCGCTAGAGGATCTAATATTCTTTGCCTTGTCCTTTACCAACCTAGCTCCTGCCTGCACCCCACCTCAGTCTGCTCAACCCTGGTTAAATCTGGCCACAAATCAGTCATCTTCTTTGCCAGGTGTAGTGGTGCCACCCCCACCAACAAATGAAACCACCTTTAGGGACTTCTCCAAAGCAAACCTACTTCAGTTTGTTAGAAGACCTTTACAAAATTCCTAGCAACCCTTGTAAATGGACCCATCTGGTAGGGCTGCTGGATTCACCTCTGACTTCTACCAGTACCTGAGCAGCAGTATAGAAAAGTCAGCACCCATCCATCCTAAATATAATGGTAAATTCAGGGGTAAGCCTGTCTGGTGGAACTCCTGTATTAACAAACTGTACAACAAAAAAAGGAAAATAATGAAAAGTTGCAAGATGTCCCCATCTTCCTACCTCAAGACTGCACTGAAATATGCCACAAAGGAACTTTAAAACACTATAAAGCAGAGGATGAACTTAAGGTTGTTACAGATTCCAAGAAACTAAAAAGGTTTTTTTTCCACTTATGTCAGAAAATTAAGGAATACTCTTCCAACAGTGCACTGAACTCTTCCATAATAATATCACCCAAGGATGTAGCTAATATAGCATACAAATTTAGTGGCAACATTACTCCTCCTACCCTCATAGTTGCCCCCAACTGTCCCTGAGAATTTAATTTCCCCTGAAATCACTTTGGAACATGTCGTAGAATCTCTGCCAAAGGCTCAAAATAATACTTCCATAGGACCAGGCAGTATACCAGCTTGCATTCTCATCAGTACACGTATGTTCTCTCTCAGCCTCATTTAAAATGTTCAACCTCAGCGTATCTACAGGGTTTGTTCCTTATGTCTGGAGAACAGGTGCTGTGAATCCCCTACACAAGGGTGGTCCTTCTACAGACCTAGGTAATTACAGACCCATCAGTCTCACCAGCCTTATATGTAAAGCCATAGAATGTATCTTAGCAGAACTAATTTACGCAGCCATAGGCAACCTAATTGATCTAGATCCAGTCAGTTTGGTTTTGTGAAGGGCAGGTCCTGTCTCCTGAACCTAGTGAGCATCTTTGAAAAGTTTACAGGAGCTGTGGGCAGTGGTCATTCTGTACACACTGCTTGTCTTGACAAGGCAAGGCATTTGACACTGGCCCCCATACTGGTATCACTGAAAAATTAGGCAAGCTTAATGTAAAACTCTACATTGTCTGCTGGATTGCAAATTGGCTATCCAATACATCCCAGGTTGTGAAAGCTGGCGGTTTCCCTTTCTGAATGTAAAATTGTATCTAGCGGGGTGCCGCAGGGATTGGTTACATTCCCTCACCTGTTTGGCATTTATGTTGCAGACATCTGAGTCAATATTCCAGAAGTGTGATTGACCAAGTTTGCTGGTGACTGCAAACTGGGCACTGTTATCTGCTTATCCACTAATAAAAAACAGCTCTAGCAAGGGCTGCAATATGTACATACATGGTGTTTTAAAAATGGTTTCAAACTAAATGAAAAAAAAAGTGCAGCATAGTAGCATTTGGCAGAAAGTTGTTCTCACCTAATGTTATAAATGGTACTCCTCTTCAGACAGATCTGGTCATAAGAGACCTTAGGTACTTTTGTGGATAACTGTTTCACTCACTCTGTTATATTTCCACCATAGTCAAGAAATCCTTCTACCTGCCACAGTTGATTTCCAAGGGAATATCTTCAACATCCAAGGAAGTTATTCCACCACTGCACTCTTCTCTTATTAGACCCATCATTAAATACAGTTCCTCCTGTGGTATGTCTAAACCCAAGCATATTGCCCAATTGGAAATGTCACAGAAATTTCTAATCAAGAATATTAAAGTTCATAAATTTTTAACTACCTGGATAGATTAGCACGACTGTTCTTATACTCAGTAGCCTACAGTTTGTTGCAAAGTGACCTGTGTCGTGCTTTTCAAGCCATGAAAGACTCTGTTTTATTCGACCTTCTGTTTCTTTGAAAAAATAGTGCCTCTACAGACACTCGCACTAAGAACCTAAAGCTACACACAGATAAACTCAGTGTATTCCCAGCCTACGGAATACGTTACTACTACAGGTCTAGCAAAGTACTGCTTTGATTTCCTTTAAGGCTACACTTGATGACTGGATGGGTAGGCACAAATTTACATATTGGTTGTCGTGCACAGCCCTGCTTCAATTGGGAGGTGAGCACTATTAAGTGGTTGAAAAGGAACTGCTTAAAGATGTATATAGCTAGGGATTTTATGGTCCCATTAATTGCTTGCCTAGTTATGTTCTTATATTCCTTGGGATCTTTCCTTTATATTATGGGATTTGACAATTTTGGACTTTTAACTGCTCTACTGTCTCCTACAAGCCTTGGTGGTGTGTACGAGCCATTACTTCACTGGTTTTACTGTAAGTTTTTGGATACTTTAACAGATTAAGGTTGTAAAAGTCTACAGATCACCCAACGTGAATTCAAGTAATAGTTCCAATCTCCAGTCTGCAGCATACCAAAATAAAGTTGTAAAAGTCTACAAATCACCCATTGTGAATTTCAAGTAACACCTACACCAAGCTCAGTGTTTTAAATCTCCAGCACACCGAAATAAAGTAAATGTTTGAAATTAATTTTCACTCTCCTGTAACTTATACGTTCTTTGTAAGGCTGTCTGCACCACTCTTCTTTGTTCAGTTCTAGTTCTCTTCAAATAATTGTCCCCTCGCCCTTAAATTCCCTTCCTTTTTATCCCCTCTCACTGCTTTGTGTTAACTCTGTAATGTCTAGTAAACCCTACCCTATACTACAGCTCAATGCCTTGCTTTTCCCTTCCTTTTACCATTTCCTTTGCATTCTTATCAATAATATTCTATAATAGTCTAAGTAATGATTATTGTACTCTACTTACGTTTCCAGTGATAGGACTCTGCTGATAGCTGCAATCTAGTTCTTCCCGCTCCGTTTGCTCCACTCGCCTTCCTGTCCCCATATGTCAACTGCCCCCAGGGCCTCTACTCATATCCCCACCAAATCACTCCCTCAGATTTCCATTATCCAGTTACTCTACCCTTTCCACACCAACATCACATTCATAGCTTACATACTTTTATTTAACCAAGCTGATCTGCTTTCCCCTTTATCCATCACTTTGAACCTCATTTCCCCCTACTATAATTCTTTGCATCATATTAGACTTCAAACCTCCCTATACAAACACCATCTCAAACTATCATACAGTAACTCCAGGCTTACCACCTTTTCTCCTACTGCTCCTATTTTTTCATTCCACCTTTTAATACATAGATCTAACATTGCATCATAAATTTACTATCGACCAATTACGTCTCCCCTCACATATCAAAAATTTCAAGACAAAACACCTAACCAAACTGTCAAAGCCCACCCTGAAGACAGCACATTTCCAACCTTACCTTAAGCTGCTCCCATACCACTAGATAACATACATCTCTAATTACACCTGATATTTCATTCTGACATACAAATACCACTTCTACTATTTGTAAACCCACTGTCACACTAGACATGCTCCTCTTAACCTCCCTAACATCTTTACTCTTAACTGTCAACCTCGCTACACCTATGTCATTACATACCCCAATTCACCAATACACATCAGTGACCACCTCTAACCATCTCCCTGATAAACAACACAGCTTCTCACATATCTCCGCCCAGCTTTACCCCTATACCCTCCCATATTATTCAGTCCACAAATTGGCCTCCTTACCACCTATGAAACCACACTTGACACTAGTACCATCACCTGTGTATAAAAAACATATTCCATAGTACTCATTGCTCATCACTTATCTACTTGGAGACATACATCCTAACCCCAAAAGTAACCCCAAAGATTTAAACATACACTGAACCTTAGAAGTATATGTAATAAAATAGCCCCAATGCATGCCTGGATTGATCATAATAAGCCTGATATATTAGCCATTACAAAAAGATGGCTACACCCCAATGTAAAAGACTCAGAAATAATACCTCCAAAGTTTGCAATAAACAGACGAGATAGATCTAAAAATAAAGGGGGGTGGGATAGCCCTTCTATATCCCTCTGCACTCAATATCGCACTCTATGCCAGTAATATACCCACGTTTTCTAATATTGAGGTACTAATCTCTTTTTTGAACTGCAACAGAACAAAAATAATTTGCATAATAGTAATATTTATCCCATCAGGTCACAGTATACCAGTGTTGAAAGATATATTATCCTGGATATCCCAAACATCAAATCATGAAACAATCTTAGGGGATGTTAATATAGATTGACAGACCATTCTTTCCAACTCCTCCATAAATAACATCAGTCTGTATGTTTTTTCACAGCTTATCAATAGTCAACAAGATACAGCAAAGATCTTACCTGCCAGTCCACCCTAGACTGGATCCTAGTGTCCCACCCCACCATTTATCCCTCTTCAGGTACACTGTCCATTTCCCAGAGCGATCATCTGCCAGCTTATGCCATTAAAAAAAAAACTACCATCAACTAAGAGTACACACTGTAAAATTGGTTACGAAGTCAACTCATTTTTGTCAGTATAAATTCAACACTCTCCTACATGAAATAGACTGGACACTCCTTAAACTACTACCCCTTAATGATGCCGTACTATACTTTAAAAACGCCTTTGTTCACATACTTAATACCCTAGTCCCCATTCTTATAAAAAGAATCAAAAATAACTCAGCCCTATGGCTCTCTAACGAATGTAAGCACCTGATGAAGCAAAGGGACGTAGCCTGGAAACTAAACAAAAACTAACAAAATTATGTCGACTTCAAAACGCTACGTAAAAAGTAACAAAATTAATCAACAAAGATAAGAAATTATACTATTCCCAGCTTCAACTCCAGCATAAAACCAACCCCCCCCCCCAAATTTTGGGGCTCCATATCTACTCTACTTAACCCCGGGACAAATCGAGATCACACCCCATCACTTGATACCCCTCCATCACAAATAGCCAAAGACTTTAACAGGCACGTCAAAATTAGTAGCAGAGCTACTAACACCCCTAACACTGGACCCCCACCCTTCAAGCTATTTAGGCACCAATCCTATACCATTTACTACCTTTAACCCTGTCATTAATAACCCCCCTACTCAACAAAATGTAATACAAACCCCATTCTCATTTCAGCCCATACCCACAAACACCATAAAGAAACTACTCCAAAAACTAAAACCCTTTCCACCTCAGCTGATAATCTTCAATCACACTACCTCAAACTACCCAGTCAGTATCCTTAAAAATAGGTCTTTAATCCTTATCCTAATCAGAAGTACCATCCACATGGAAACAATCTCACATAACCCCCATCCACAAAGGAGGCAACTCTATTGAACTAACCAATTTCAGTCCTATATCTATCTTGTCACCCATATCCAAAATTCTAACGAGAGGTATCCATCAGCAGATAATACAGTACCCATTGTAAAACAATCTTTTAACCCAAGCCCAATATGGTTACCAACCCAGCCACAGCACATCTACAGCCCTATTATCCTTTACAGACACCATGAACAAGGCCAGAGATGCAAGATACTATACAGCCTCAGTATTCCTTGACCTCTTTAAGGCCTTTGACACAGTCTCTCACCCCCTACTACTGAACACACCTGTCTTAGGCTTCTCACATAACACAGTAAAATGGTTTCAGATCTACCTCGAGGATCGTAAACATACAGTGAAATGGTCCAACGAACTCTCACCCTTTCTCCACAACCTGCTGGAGTTCCTCAAGGCTCCATCCTCAGACCCCTGCTCTTCAACATTTTCACTGACAACCCTCACACTTCCACCCTGGAACACTCCTTCAGTATGCTTATGAATCCACTATAATCTATACAGCTCAATCACTACCAGAACTGCTTTCAAAAACTCAGCAGTCCGTTACTGCAGTCGAATCCTGGCTAAAAATTGTACAACTCTTTCTTAATCCAAAAAAAGACTAAATTAGTACTCTTCCACCCTAAAAGCACCTCCCCTGTCACCGATCATTTCAACATCTTTGCATCTGACAACACTGTCATAGAAATAGTGCCGGAAACCAAACTTCTAGGAGTACTCATTGACAATAAACTTTCCTTTGACCACCATGTACAGCAAAATATAAAGAAAACTCGTCAAAAACTGAGACTCTTTTATAGAAACAAACATTTTTTAACTACAGCAACCAAAGTTTCCGTAGCAAAACCTTTATTTCCCTCCCTTCTTTATGCTGTCCCTATCTTCACTAATTTACAAACCTTCACCCTAAGCAAGATGGAACAGTGCTACAACAAAGCAACTAAGTTTACCACAAACTCTAAATACCACACACACCACTTTTATTCAGCTACCTACTTTGCACACTCTTATTTTCAAGCCTACTGCCTATCCTGCACTAGCCAACTTAGTTACACCTTATACAACAAATAGATCCCTACAATCAGTAGACAGAAATCTCTTAGCTATCTCAAAACCCCCCAAAAAACAGGTCACTCTGCATTCATATTATGTGTCTAAACTATAGAATTCACTACCTCTTGCTACCAGGTCTGTGCCTGGCCTAACCTGCTTTAAAGCCCCGTTAAAAAAAATCATCTCAGAAGTACATGGCTCTGCTGCTGTATAAATCTGGCATAATGCTCAGCTCTTCCTTTCTTCCACGCTAGCTTTGTTTCTTCTTCTTCTGCCACATCTCAGTCCTTCACAATCTACAAGATCCTAATGTCTCTCATAACTCCTCTGTTTCTATATCATGTCCTTAAGTTACTGCTCAGTCTCTAATGCTTCTATTCTTCTCAACTCTCTCACTATCTTTCTGCACCACTAACTCTTCTGCTGTTATTTTCCTAACTGAAACCATTGTTTTATTTTTCATGTACTATAACAGCCAATGTCATACTTTGTACTACCTATGTACTATTTTTGTATTCTTTATCTGCTCATAGGCTATGGATATGTTGTTAGAATGACTAAAATTGTCTGTAATTTTATAACTCGATAGAATTGTCCAGATGTGTAGTATGTCTTGTAACCTAGTTTACATTCAATTCTATCAACTTATTTTTGTATAGTATTCCTCATGTTACTTGTATTATTTTTGGAATATAATGTATTTGTTTTGCACTGTATGTGGAGCTTTTCTCACAGGCCCCTGTTGAAAATGGGTTCTGTAGTCCCAGTAAGACCACCCTGGTGAACAAATGTCAAGTAAGTAAGTAAATAAAAATCTTTATCTCATCATCTTCTTTCGGCTGTTCCCATTAGGGGTCGCCACAGCAGATCTTCTGTTTCCATTTCTTCCTGTCCTCTGCATCATGCTCTTTCATACCAACCGCCTTCATGTCCTCTCTCTCACCACGTCCATAAACCTTATCTTAGGTCTTCCTCTTTTCCTCTTACCTGGCAGCTCCATCCTTAGCATCCTTTTCCCAATATACCCAGCATCCCTCCTCAGCACATGTCCAAACCAACGCAATCTCGCCTCTCTTGCTTTGTCTCCAAACTGTCCAACCTGAACTGACCCTCTAATATACTGATTCCTAATCCTGTCCATCCTAGTCACACCCAGTGCAAATCTTAACATCTTTAACTCTGTCACATCCAGCTTTGACTCCTGCCTTTTTGTCAATGCCACTGTCTCCAACCCATATAACATAGCTGATCTCACTACCCTCTTGTAGACCTTCCCTTTCACTCTTACTGGTACCCGTCTGTCACAAATCACTCATGACACTCTTCTCCACCCATTCCACCCTGCCTGTACTCTCTTCTTCATCTCTCTTCCACGCTCACCATTACTCTGAACTGTTGATCCCAAGTACTTAAACTCATCCACCTTTACCAACTCTACTCCCTGCATCCTCACCATTCCTCTATCCTCCCTCACATTTACACGCATATATTCTGTTTTAGCCCTGCTGACCTTCATTCCTCTCCTCTCTAAAGCATATCTCCACCTCTCCAGGGTCTCTTCAACCTGGTCCCTACTCTGACTACATATCACAATGTCATCTGCAAACATCATAGTCCACGGGGCCTCCTGTCTGATCTCATCTGTCAACCTGTCCATCACTACTGCAAATAAGAAAGGGCTCAGAGCTGATCCTTGATGTAATCCCACCTCCACCTTAAACGTATCTATCACTCCCACCACAGTCCTCACCAATGTTACACTACCCTCGTACATATCTTGTACCACTCTTACATACTTCTCTGCCACTCCCGACTTCATCATACAATACCACAACTCCTCTCTAGGCACCCTGTCATATGCTTTCTCTAAGTCCACAAAGACACAGTGCAACTCCTTTTGACCTTCTCTGTATCTTTTTCTGCTGAATTAAAATGGTATGATTATTATTATTATTATTATTCAGAATGCATTTTTGGACTCTCTTTACTTAATCATTTTATGCCAGAGGTAGCAACCAGGTCAAATCTGGATCAAATGATTAATTTCCTAATTTTCTTATCTTACTATTCTAGCTGGGAGGTATATCTCTTTTAATTGTATGGGTGGTCCTAGGCAATGATGATACTATATTTGCAATACAAAGGCTGTTAGACGTGTCTTAGTTCTTCATTGTCTCCTCTAATAGGTAGCTGGGGTTCTTAGTTTCTCAAGTCAAGCTGGCTAAATGACTTACTAACTGTACTCAGTTCTGCTGTTCCAAATATAACAAATCCCTCCCTTTGTCACCTAAAGCACCTTCTTCTAGGCCAGTTTTACCTTGCAAACCGTATTTCACAATTCACCATTAGATGATGTTTGCAGAACAGCTACCTGGTCATCTATGAATACCTTCACAGATCACTATAACTGGATGTGATCTTCAGGTTGAGGTCTTCTTTCGGAACCAAACTGATAAGGAAAACATTTTCCTCAGGAAAACTACTCATGGGGATTAGCTTGGGACTGTGTCCCACTGTTAAAGAAGATGGACCTCCACATATCAGATATGAAAATACACTTGCCATCACAACAGATCTGAATGAGCAGGTCAGTCCTCATTAAAATACCCTGCCTCTTTTAGCTTTGTCTACACTTGACACGTGAAAGCATTACTTATTGCTTTGCATACCACACTGTAAATTTGGAGAGGGCTACCACACTGTTTTGATGGATAAGAAGTGGAACTAAGTAGCCTGAAAGTTGTATGTGCTGAGCTGTCTTTGCATCTGCCTACATTAGTTTTGCTGTTAATGAGAACTTCTCTTCTCATCCATATTATTATAAGTGCAAAGCTTTTATTTCACTTCCAGAAATAGTGTCAGAATTGTCATTAAGCAGCTCTGTTCATCTCCCTTTTTTTCTATATGGAGACAGAAACTAGGGAGAAGACTGCCCTTAATTCTCTGAATCTGTACCACCAACTTGGTTTATATGTTAGGCAAGTGCATGAGCACCATTATTTGGCATCGCTCTTGTCTGCTTTGCTTTCATGAGGGAAAGTCTGCACCTGCTAAAGAGATCCTTTCCCAAATGCATTGCTAACTGGTATTGGAATATGCTGGTGTCAAAGCCCATTCCATCTGGGGGATATAGCTGCCTCCAGTTCTTTCTTCACCAATGTCTCCATTTCATGCATATATAGATACATGCCAACTAAAGTCATCTTTTCTCTGAAAACCCAACCATTTACTCCAGTGATGCATCCCTTCTCCTCCACAATCTTTCCTTTGATTTCTATCACATCAGATGCCTTCCTGGTCACTAACTCTGTACATTTTCTTCTCCTTCTTTCCAGTGTTAAATATGCCAACATTTTAAACCCTGTTGTGTTCAACTTTGAATGCTGTTCCCTCTCTAAACACGTCTTCTCCAATGCTACTATATCCACTTCAGAAAAAAATCTCTCTCTCTCCATTGAATTTATCAAGCTATTAAAGTTCCAACACGCTACCCAGACTGCTTCACATCTCTTCTGAGCCTGTCCCGTAGTACTATCTAATCTCCCCTGTTTTCCATTTCTTCACTTATTCCTCCGACTTTAGCTGCCTTCTCCCTTTCTTTACTGTCTCCCCTTCTTTCATCGCCATCCCTTTTCCTTTAAAATTCAAGTATACCAAACAGTGCTCTATTTCTTATAATAGCCAGCACCCTTAAACTGTTTATGTACTTCCCACCCCGCCTCCATCAAAATTTCCACAGTTATATACATATCTCCTCCTTCCAAGGTTGAAGATCTCTTATCTCCCCTTTCACTCTCAAATCCCATCCTTCAACCATTATTATGGTTGCTGCTTCCACAAAGAAGAGTGCTCTTTGCCAGATCCTGTTATTCAACTACTTCCTCTCTCCCCTTGCCTTACCACAAGTTATTTAGTTACTTAAGTTCCATTAAATGACATTCATGGTTATATGTTTCTTTTCACAATTTGCAGTTCACCTTATTCATTACATCACCTCACAGTGTCATCCTTAGTCCTTGTCCTTAAATCTTTGTCCATTCACATTATTTTAGTTCGGCCATGTCCATCATTGTGCACATTAATATACCACTTTTAATTCTCCATAGCTGTGGTCCATGTAATCTTTGTACATGTTCATGACCACTCTGTTTGTCAAATCTACCTCTTAATTAAAAAATCATTCTCTGAGGATCACACCAAGTCCATCAATGTCCATTTATCCACCCCCTCAAGGTTATTCTCCATGCTTCTAGTGCTCCTCTTCATTCATCATAATCTGCTGTCCCTCTGTGTTTTTCCTTATCAGTTCCAATTTCTCCCATAATATCTGCCACAGCTAAAATAAAGGGAAGAGTTTCTCGTTTTTAAATTTTTGCAGCCTTGCCTTCTTTAACTTCCTTCTGCTAGGCACGTGTTTCCACACTTTTCTCAATAGGTTCAAATGTCAACCAGTTTCTGAGTTTCAGCAGTACTTTTGTAGTTGCCATCGGCAGCTAAAAGTTTTAGGTGCATCGGGGGGGGTCATAATTTGACTGGATATAGTAATCTCCGTATCAGCCCCATCTGACTGCATGCTCTTGCTACAGGCAAAAAGGCATTCCTTCTCCTTCAGGTCCATGTATGCACACTATTCCCCAGCCTTGAGCTACACATTGGTTTCTACGTTGCTACTAGTATTTTCTGTCATACTGCATAAGTCTAGAACCACACAATTATCAGCCATGGATGACTTGGAGGCCTTGTCCTGGGTTGCCATATTGTCCTGTGGGTCCTCAACACTTCTCCGTCTCCCTCCTCTAAATCAGCCCACTTAGTAAACAGATTTTTAACATAACCTTGCAGTCTCCTTCTTTTACTTTTTCAAGTATCCTCACCAGTCTTACATTTTTCTTTTGAACTCTATCCTGTATATCGCCTCACCGTAGTCAAGTCAGGCTTCCACAGCTTTGATCCTGACTATGAGCTCTATGTTTTCATCCACCAGAGTCTGGATCACCATTGAGTGTTCATTCAGTGTTAAATCCACCTCCTCCCACTGTTTATCTTAAGTTGCTATGTGTTCCATCAGCTGTCCTTCATCTCCATCCATATCATGATAAGGGAAAACACCTCTTCCCTGGCTTCACCATATTGTGGATCTAGTGTTGTCTGTTTTTGTCAGATTCGACATGTGGGTTGTTGGATCCAACCGGAGAGGAGAATGAAGCATGAAATCCTGATTGATATTGTTTAGAAGTCAGTGAGATTTTTCTTTGAAGATTAGCAAAGGAGTGGTAGTCCCTACTCTTACTCTGATTGCACAATATTTTTACATAGTGCTCCTGTCCCTTCAGTGCTAAAGAAGTAGAACTCCTTTTGGGGAGATATAGAGTTGTTTTTTTATTTTTGTTTTTATGTTGTTAATATGCATTGACATAGTGGAGGATCAAGAGTTAGTCTTGGGTGTTTAAAATGTGTGCTCTGTGAAAGTGTAAAATGCCTTGCATTTGAGGGCATATTTCCTCACTTCATAATTTGTTAGGCCATGGTTGAGTCTATCAGCTCCAGCAGATCCATGGGTGAAGAAGGGATTCTTGGGGGGCGCTTGTTGGTTCATCGAAGGGGAATTTTTTCTGAGGTACAAAGGAGGTAGGTAAAGTTCTAAGGGAAGGGGATGTGGGTAGGGTAGTAGTGCAGTGTATTTTCTAGCTTATTTTTGCCGCCCATATCTGTCCACCATCAAGCCTATCCTCACTCAAACAGTGCCATACGTTACTCCACTCCAGAGATTCTACCTAGTGCTGAATCAAATGTCTGAGAGGGACGTCACTGAGGCAGCTATGAGAGTGTTTTATGCTCTTAAGAGCATCCTGATGATGACAGCATTTTGAATAGCTTAACCCTATCATCTGGGCAGGGGAAGGTCTGGTAATGCATTTCAATAGCTGAGGCAAGTTTATGGAGTAAGGAAATGTGATCACCTAAAGTATTAAGGAGTTAAGAATGCAAAGCTTAGTGTGTTAAAGAATGGAGAGGAAAGTAGAATAAGTGGAGAGCTAAGGGATGGGACTTGTGAAAATGTTTTGCCGAAAACACTTTTTGTGATACTCAGAGTAAATTTTTTTTGCTAGGGGCAAGTCCCCCTGCACCCTACATGGGTGACAACCCCACACCCTCTGAACTTTAATATACCTACTTTGGGGTCACACAACAGTGGGGAAAAGAGAATTTTTCACTATTGGCAGTCGCCTAAATTGCCATTGATTGAGTGACATGCTGCCAATGGACATTATTGGTTAGTACCTGGGGAAAGTGGAAATGGGTAAAAAAGAGGGTGCAGAATTTTGTTGCGATATGGAAACATTTGCCATTGAGGTTAATGAAGAAGCTGAGTTATTTGGCGATATTGAAAGGTAATTGGATGATGTAGGCTGTATAGTGTGTGAAATAAAGTATTTGAGAAGAAGTGTATACATTTATTTATTTATGTTTTATGCTATATTTTTCTACTGCATAAAACCTTACTCCATAACTTTCAAATTCTATTTTATCTTATATTGTTATTATTTTATATACAAGGAATGCAACTTTTTATTTAAAGAATGTGCTTATAAGTCACTTGAATGATTCAATTACCTTTGAAAGTGAATTGTGTCTTGTAAATTACGTAGCTACTGGAGCTTTACTCCCCAGGCCTCTGCTGAAAATGGGTACTTATGACCCAGTCGGACTTTCCCAGTAAATAAAAGTCCATAAATAATGTCCTGAGAGTGTTCTTGGGTGAAGAAATTGTGAAGTAGCATGGTTGAATACTTGCAGCAGATACATGATAAGCTTATGAAACAGTCATGGTGGATCTGTATGATGGATACAGGAAACCAGCAACAAGGTTGGGTGTTGGAAAACAAGATAAGTTTAGTCTACATAATGGTATGGTTTTAGTTAAGGATACCTACATTTTAGAAGAGTGAGCAAGAAAAACTGTGTGTGAGAGTGCCAGATTGCGATGCTAAGTAGTTCAGAGTGTTTGTCAGTGAGATAAAGGGGAGCGCATCATAAAGGATCAAGGCCCCTTGGAACAGTAGTATAAGTGGCACAGTAAGATGGGATAGGAAGAGTGTTGTAGGGTTTTGTGGGAATTCTCGGTTTTGTGGGAATTCTCGGGCAAAATTACAAATATAGGGTATTTCTTAAAAATGTTCCTTGGAAGGAATCCTGATTACATTTGGAATAATCTCTTATTTAAGAGTAGCTAGATAAACATGATCAGAAGTAACTACAACTTCTATTTCAGGGCAGGGGGAGGGACTTAGTTTGTATGTGTATGTGTGCTGCTTTTTCTCTGTTGGGTTATTCATTTCAATATCAGTGGAGTGTTGAGTCCTGTTGTAGTGTAGGTGTTATGAAACACCACTTAAAATGTTTATTGTAGAGGGATGAAGCACTGACTGGACTGCAGCCTGGATGACCTGCATCTGATTAGTAGCACAGGCATCTACGGGAATGGGCAGGGGAGGATGAGTTTGAGTGGAGACACTGGCAAGTGCATCTTTGCAGGGGGTGAAGTTGCCTATCAGGTTGTAGTGGCAGTGTAGACTGCAGTGCACTGCACTGTGCAGGGATTTCCCTGCTGAGTCAAGTGATAGAAAGTATGTCTACTCCCACAAACACTTTCTCCCCAGCCAGGCAGCCATTGCAAGTTTGTATCAGTCTAAGGGGTAGGCTGCTGTGAGGAACTAATTAAGCTGACCTGCTCCCTGTCACCCTACTGTTGTTGCTGGAAGAATGGATAGTCTATTAGGGCCTCCTGGGGAGGAGTGAAGAAAAAGAAAGGAGGACTCTTGCTAGCCAAGGGACACCCAGCTCCTACAGCTGTACAATGAATGGGCAGAATGGGAGCAAGTGGTGGAGCCGTCAGGCAGGGCCCCTTGAAGGTAGGAAGGAGATTTTATATACATACACACACACATGTATACACACACACACACATATGTGCATATATTATATATATATACACACACACACACACACACACGTGTGTGTGTATATATATATATATATATATATATATATATATATATATACACACACACACACACACGTTTATATACATACACGCACATACACATATGTGTGTGTGTATATATATATATATATATATATATATATATACACACACACACACAGATGCACGCGTGCATATATACATATATATGATTTTCTTTAAGGGCTAAGGTGAAACTAATACAAAGCAGAGTACAGTTGCTTGATTAGCTAGTTTTATCATGTATGTTGCAGCTAATAAGTTATTACATTGGCCTTTAGGGGGCCTCTCTAGTCACAGATTTGCTTTTCTACTGTCTTCTTCAAAAGAATTTATGTCCAGCACGTGGCACTTTAATGTGGAGTAGCACTTTTACTTCTGTAGCATATTATATAGTCTTGTTGTCGTCTCCAAATGTAAGTCAGAACACACATCAGTTTGTAGTGTTGTTTTTTCATAGGTATTCCCTCTGTATTCACCATTGTTGATTCTGAATGCTTGATAAATTTGTATTAGTGAGAACCTGTCTGATTTCCATCCCATGTAAATGCTTATGCTGTTCTTTGGATGAGACATTAAACCAAGGCTCCATTTCCCTGAGTTGTTAGTAGCTTAGGTTCATAGGTTGGTACTAGGCTATCGGCCCTAGGGCCTATACAAGTCTAGCCATAACAATTCCCTGGCTATTTCTTCCCACACTATTTAATTCCCTGGACCCCTGTCTAGCAGGGTGACTGACGTGATCCCTGGGGTGAATTTCCTTTCTCCCATCCAATCATCAAGGTTCCTTTGAAAGAGGGCCAAAGAGGTGCTCTGCTTGACATGTATGGGCAGTCTATTCCAAAGTCTGGGGAGTCTCTGGGTCAGGAACCTGTCCCTCCAGCATGTTTTGTTTATTGTGATGACAAGGTTTAGATCCCTGGAGCGCATGGAAGGATTGGGATTTCTTTAAGTGTAGCATATCCAGCAGCTCTGGGTTTGACATGGCCTTGTATGTTAAGCAGAGATCGCCTCGGAGTAGATGATATGCAACAGAGTATAGCTGGAGCTTTTTAAGGCGGTCAACATAGGGCATCTTCTTTAGGCCTGTGATTCTTTTAGTGAGGTATTTCTGCAGCCTTTCCAGTTGTTGCAGATGTCTTGAGAGGTACATACAAAATGGGGCGTTGTATTCTGTAATGGGTCTAATGAGGGATGAGTACAGTGGGACAATGACCTCCTTTTTTCTGGATGAAAAGCCTTTAATGATGAGGTGTGCCACATAGAAGGATTTCCTGACTGTTGTGGCAATGTGATTATTGAAGGTGAGACCACTGTCCACCTGTGTCCCTAAGTCTCTTATCACACTTTCGGTGTTTAGTGTACTGCCACCTATGTGGTAATTCACGGGTACATGTTTTTTCCCAAAGGGGATAACTATACATTTCTTGGCACTGAGCTTGAGCCCATGGCTCTGGCTCCAAGCATCTGTTTCTGTAAGGCCCTTTTGTAAAGTATCCACATCATTTGGGGATTCAGTAATGGCTCCCAGCTTGCAGTCATCTGCGAACTTTGTTATCCAGAGTCCCTTAGTGTTGGCCTGTACTTCAGAGAAGTAGATGCCAAACAAGAGAGGTCCCAGGACTGAACCCTGAGGTACTCCACTTGTCACTTGTCTGGAGCTGGATTTGGATGTAAAAGACCCCACAACACTTACTGAAAAGAATAGGAGTTGCTTTATTTATTTATACATCTTAAAACATTACTCCTCTTCCATTCTATCTACATTTCTACAATATTTACAGGATTTATAATATTTTCAGTATTTTGCATCTTCAATTTCACAAACTGGAATATCTTTCATTCTGTCCACAACTATATTTTTATTTCAACCAACACATCTTCAACTAGTTCATCACATAGTTTTTTTCCACAGCACCCAAACTGTTACAATCAATATTCTTTCCCATCTGCCAGTTTCACATTTTTTTCTGTTTTTCATATTTCCCATACAATATTATGTACATGTTTATATTTTGAAAACCTATCCACATATACTCATTTAGATTTTTTTCCGAAATGGCTTTATTCTTTTTATAATCCAAAAAATAAATATCTTATTTCTTCTTTATTGCAACCTTTACATTTCTGTCCTCCACAGCTTTTTGTTTCATACTTTTTACAGGCAGCTTATCTAATAATTTCCAGAATGTCCAGCGTCATAAAAATCTTAAAATATTTTCCTTCTCTTTTATTTCTTCATCCTTTTCATAGGTGTGTACTAGGCTAATGGCCCTGGGGGCTTTACAACCTAGCCATAGGATTACACTGGCATCGTGCCACCCGACCTTAGTTCCCAGTGCCTCTGTTGAGTACAGACACTGGAGTTATCCCTGGGGTGAATTTTCTATTTCCCATCCACTCATCAAGATTTCTCTTGAAGAGGGTCAGCGGGGTGCTCTGCTTGACATGTATGGGAAGTCTGTTCCATAGCATGGGCAGTCTCTGGGTTATGAACCTGTCCCTCCAGTACGTACTGTTCATTGTGGTAATGAGGTTCAGGTCTCTGGAGTGTATGGTGCAGAGGGATTCGGATTTCTTTAGATGTAGCATTTCTAACAGAGCTGGGTCAGACATGGCTTTGTAAATCACGCAGAGATCGCCTTTAAGTAGGCGATATGAGACCGAGAACAATTGGAGTTTGTTGAGTCTGTCCATATAGAACAAGTGTTTAAGGCCTAGGATCCTCTTTGTCAGGTATTTTTGCAGCCTCTCCAGTTGTTGCAGATGTCTTTTGAGGTACATGCCAAATGAGCCATTGTACTCAATGATTGGCCAAATGAGGGAAGAGTAGAGGGAAGAAATGACCTATTTCTTCCTGGATACAAAACCCTTAGTAATGAGATGTGCTACATAGAAGGACTTTCTGACCACATTGGCAGTGTGGTGATCAAAAGAGAGGTTGCTGTCAACCTGTGTTCCCAGATCTCTTATAACGCCTTTTGTGTTCAGTAGACTACCACTGATGTGATAAGTCATGGGACCCGGGTTTTTCCCAAAGGGGATAATGACACATTTTTTTTGGCATTGAGCTTAAGGCCATGGTTCTGACACCAGTCGTTGGTCTCAGTGAGGGCATTCTGTAGGATGTCAACATCACTTGGGGAGTTAGTAATAGCTCCCAACTTGCAATCGTCTGTGAACTTTGTCAGCCAGAGTCCCTTCGTGTTGGCCTAGACTTCAGAGAAGTAATTACCAAATAGGAGAGGACCCAGGACCGAACCCTGTGAGACTCCACTTGTGACTAGTCGGCAGTCTGACTTGGAGTCAGCTACTTTAACACTGTTGGTTCTGTCTGTGAGCCAGTTTGCAACCCACCTAGTGATATAGGGGTTGATGCCTAGCTTAGTGAGTTTTTCTATGATTCCTGAATGGGGAATGGTATCAAAGTCCTTGGCCAGATCAAGGTAGGCTGTTTGAACCACCTTGCCTTCATCCACAGCTCTGGTGACTGACTCACAGAAGTCAGCTAAGTTGAGAGGGCATGATCTAACCTTCACAAAACCAAACTGTTTGGGATCCAGAGTTTGAAGATTTCCTATATCCTTGTTTATTAGGTCCATGATGATGTGTTTCATAGTTTTGCATATCAGACTCGTCAGGCTAATGGGGTGATAGTTCCCAGGGTCTGTAGTCGCTCCTCCATTGTAGAGAGGGATGACTGTAGCAGTGTGCCATTCGGTAGGGGCAAAGCCTGAAGTGAGGCTGTGATTGAACAGGGCACACAGGTGAGGTGCCAGTTTACTCTGTAGTTCTTGTAGAACACAGCCAGGGATTTTGTCAGGTCCCATAGAAGCTGTATTCTTGGCCTTGGACAGTACTGTTTTAACCTCTGCAGCAGTAATACTGGGTGCCTGGCAATCTACTGGTATTGTGACTGGTCCTTTGAGGGGGGTAAAGTTGGCACTGAATCTGTCGGCCAGTATATTTGCAATATCTGTTGGCTTGGTATAGGAGGTAGATTTGTGCAGTAGCTCAGAGCAAATCTGGGTATTGCCGTGGAGATTCTTTACATAGCTATAGAAGGCCTTGTGGTGGTCTTTACTATCTGCTGCAATTCTGTTTTCATATCTAGCTGTAGAGGATTTGTTGAGATTGATAAAGTTTTTCCTAGTCTTGGGACTTCACTTTATTCCGCATCAGTTTCCTCCTTCTGTTGTAGAGTTTGTTTATGGCAGTGGATTACCAGATTGGCTTCCTTTTTTGGAGGAGAGCATCTTGGTTCTATTGGGTATGGTGAGATCCATGCATTTGTGTACATGTTCGTACAGTGCATTTTGAGGTATGATTTGGTGATCATGCAACTATTGTCCATTTTGCATGGGTACAGTGAAGTTAGCCACCTCTGTTTTTAGGAGCCCAAAGTTAGCTTTGGAGAAGTTTTTCATGGTGGTTACCATTGCCGGGGGAGTGGGAGGGATGTGGATTTCTAAGGTGATTAGTTTGTGGTTGGATCTAACCAGGGAGGAGTTAACTATTGGTGTAGAGCAACTGTCGCCCATGTTAGTAATGACCAGGTCAGGGATGTTGCTACCTCTGGTGAGGGTAAGAATGAGCTGGTCCAGGGCATTGTAATTAATGAATTCCAGGAAACATTGGGCAAGTGTATTGGTACACAAGCAGCTTTCCCAGTTAATGGGGGGGGGGGGGGTAGTTGAAGTCACCCAGTATGACAGTGTTAGGTTGGACTCTAATGTTCTCCAGGGTGCTTAGGAAGTGGAGTGTGAGTCTTGGGATAAGATTTTTTTTTTATTTCTTTTCTTACTGTTTTCATTTTTGCCATCTCTCCATATTTCAAATGTGGTATTTTCCTTCTCTGTCATAGTTTAAATACCCCAAAAAAGTGTATAGATGTCAAATATACAATAGGATTTTTAAATTCAAATCTCCTCCTTGCTTCTTCTTATATACAGTTTCCATACTAACTGGACTGAATCTTGATCCTCAAATAGAACTGAACAGAATCTCTAATGATTCTGTTTTCATTTTCCATGAAACATATATACAGTAACCAAACATCCAGACTTTCCTGATGTATATGTATTTTAACATCTATACCTTCTTTCTAAGTGACAAATAGAAAGTTTTCCACCTGTTAACTAACTTTATTTCATCCAGAATTTTTCTCTGTTTAATTGTTTTTCTACTTTCACCAAACCTCATTCAAAATATATTTATTTCATTCTAGTAAAATATATTTAATTTTAATCCAGCTTTACTTAATCCCCTTTCCATACTTGTTAAAGTTTACCTCATCCATACTACACTTTTGGTGCAATAACTAAATCATCTGCGTAGGGAATATATACATATATTATTACACCTTTATCAATTTCTCATCCTAATTTTCTCATTTCACCATTACATGTTTGTGGTATTGCATTCACTACTAGTAAAATTACATACATACTCACTGGACAACCCTGTTTCAATCCTTTTTCAATTTTTATTTACTTTCCTAACCAGCCATTTACCATAACCTTCTCCCAAGACACCTAATAACAGATGTTAGGTAGTCCAATCTCACCTTCATTTTTACATATGGATTCAGAGCCGATTTTCAAGCTCGAAGACTTCTGGTTGGCTCGTGGCTAAGCAGGTATCCCATGGTGCACCAGTGCAATCAAGATCTCATTTGCCACGTCGATGAGTTCGGATGTGCTTCTCTTGGCTCTGGCTAAGTTTTTGCAAATTTTCATTATTCTAGTATCTTGTGCTTGATTATTGAATATATACATTATAGGACTTATCTTTATTGTCGTGTGGTTGTTGTGTGACCTTTTTAGTGGTATCCTGTGTACCAGTAATTAGGCACATTTGTCCTTCTCCTAAACCATTAGTTTTGGCGGCTTCACCTTTTTTTCCTGTTATTTACAGTTAGGTTTTACCTAAATTGCCTTGTGGCCTTGTGTAGTAGTCTCCTGTATTCAGTAGTTAGACGCACTTGCTTTTTCGTGTCTAGAGAATTAGTTCAGCGAGTTCACCATTTTTAATCAATAGGGGCATCTATTGATTATTTCCTGTCAAGCGATTATTGTTGACTGGTGATCTTTAGCGGGGACCCGCTAAAGTCTTAGTTTTCGTACACTTGTTAATTACTACCCTTGAGTTTGTGTGTGTGTGTGTGTGTGTGTGTGTGTGTGTGCGCACACCTTCTTGGTCTGTTTGAATTAGAAGACCTGGTTCTACACATGGCTAGGCCCGTTTAACTTAGAGGACCTGGTCCTCGTGTTGCTTCCACTGTATTGTATTTAAAATTTTCTCCTGTGTGACTAATCTGTCTAGTGTTTAGGGGAAAATCTAGTTTTCTATCTTACACCAGGCTAGGCCTGTTTAACTTCGTGGACCTAGTCCTCATGTAATTCATCTGTAGGGCTAGGCCTGTTTTAGTTAGAGGACCTAGTCCTTAGTCATTTTCTTTCTCTTTCTCTTTTTTCCGTTGATTGATTGTGGGTTGCAGTGTCTAAGGATAGCAAGGAGCATAAACCCTCTGGGTTTAAAAAAATGTATGAAGTGCTTCCAGAAAATGTCATTGACCGATGGCCACAGTAGCTGTGTCTACTGTTTGGGAGCCATCCATTTGCAAGAATCATGTTTGTTTTGTCATGCTTTCTCTCCTTGAGTGTTACAGGAGAGAAAGAACAAACTGATACTCAGGGGTCTGTTGAAGCCAACCTTCAAGGAAGCTTTGTCTAGTTCTTCTACTTCCTCTACAAAGTCGTCTAAGTCAAGATCTAATTCAAAATCTAAAGGTTCAAAAAGGCCTTCTCCGGCACCGGCTACTGTTTCGGAGCCGCCTGCCAAATTAATAAAACCTGCCTCTTCGATTCCTCAGTCTTCGGAGCCGAAGGAGAGCACTGTGGTTTCGGAGTTGGTCACAGATACTTCAGTGCCAACTGCTGAATCCTTGCAGATAGTTGACTCTGCTTCTTGGAGCCGGTCTATAGAGTCCCGACTGGTCTCTGTAATGGTCAAATCTCGAGTGCCTGCTAGGTCGAGATCCCCAACCTTATCTTCCAGGTCTTCCAGGAGTCCTTCGGAAGAAGATGTGGAGAGGGTAGTACTGAGACTCCTCAAGTCGTCTGCCCTGCCTAAATTTTTGTTGGCTCTGACCCAGTCAGCTTCGGAGCCACTCAAACCAGTCTTGTCTCCATCCTTGATTCCTCCTCTGAGCCATGTTGGCTTTTCGGAGCTGGAGTGCTTGTTACCAGCGGAGGAACCCTCGGTTCTGGCTCCCCTTGCTGTTGCATTGGAGCCGAGTTTGGCTGCGACACGTTTGGCTCCATCCGTCATGTCCAGGGACCGAAGCTCTTCTGTCGGCGCCGAGGGGGAGATGTGAATCAATCTTCGTCGGTTCCGAGCCTTCCTCTTGGTGCTTCCGCCAGGGTGAGCTCGGACCCTGCATCTGTCTCGGAGCCGATGGCTCTGGCACCGTCCTTTGTCTCTTCGGAGCGGGGACGGTCTTTGGAGCCGGAGAGATCTGCTTTTGAGGTGATGAGGAATGTGCTGTCACAATCTACAGCCCCTGCCAGTGGTACAAGCACTCTTCCCCCCAGGGCTTCCACTTTGGTCTCAGTCCCTACTCTCTTCAGAGTTAGCAGAGACCCACAGCCTCAGGAGCCACCGGCTGGTGGCCCCCACTCTTCCGGGGGATCCCAAGAAGGTCCTTTTGAGGAGCCCCCGCAGAAGAGAGTATGCAAGAGGAAGTATATTGACTCGCAGGATGAGTCTCTGACATCAGACACTGACCTCGATGAGTCGGAGGGGTCCCCCTAAGTCATCCTCTGATGATGTCTCCTTTGTGGACATTCTAGAGATCCTTAAACAGATGTGCGACTGGCCCACTCTTAACCCCTCTGATGAGGAGCCGGTGTAACCGAAGGCTTTCGTGTCTCAACCCTCTGCCTCTTGGGTGTCTCCACCTTTCGACGAGCTAATGGATCTGGTTAGTCGAAAGGTGTGGGATACTCCTGATGCCATGGAGCCAGTACCCAGAAGACCAAATACGTTCCTGTCTGCCCCTCCTGGAAAATAATTCTTGTCTAAGGGCGTTCCCGTAGATGCCATGGTGGTGGCGGCAGCCACGAAGAAGGAGTTGGCGGAGACTTCTTCCTCTGTACATCTGCCAAACAAGGAGTCTCGACAGATGGACAGATTTGGGAAGTGCGTATTTAGTTCAGTGGCCTTTACACTTCGATCCCTGAACTATCTTACCCATTTCACGAGGTTGCAGAGGGATCTCCTCAAGGAGTTAGGAGATTCCATACAGGATGCTTGTCCTGAGGGAGTCCCGGACAGGATCACTGCTAGGTTGTCCACCCTAAATTCCGTAGTTAACTCCTCCATGTGGCTCATATCTCATGCGGCTGATGGATCGAGCAGAGCAGCGGGTTCAGGAGTTGCCCTTAGGCGCCACTTCTGGATGCGCTTGTGTAATTTTGTGGAGCAATTCAAGTCCACCTTCATCAATGCCCCATTTGATGGTTCCTCCTTGTTTGGTTCCAAGGTGAAAGATACACTCACTCGTTTTGAACAGGAAGGAAAGACTCTCTCTGCCGTGGGAGTCCGTTTTACCGTCCCCTCTCAACCATACCCCAAAGGTCAAAGGGGAGGTAAGATGTGGTTCACAAAGTCCCAGAGGGCCTTTCCAGATGCACAGAGTGAATCCTCCTTCAGAGGCAGAGGAGGAGGAAATGGTAGACGTCGCCCTAGAGGCAGGGGTGGTCCGCAATATCAGCAAGGTCGTGGTTCCTTTCGAGAGCGGCCTCATCAGTGCTCCTGATGTGGGGCCCGACTGCATCTCTCTGGGGCCAGTCGGAGGTCGCATCTCTTTGTATCCAGAAGCCTGGCTAAATTTAACCCAAGACAAGTGGGTACAAAGAGTCGTTACCAGAGGATATATCATACCCTTTTCCCTTCCACCGTTTGTTCCCAAAAAGA
The DNA here is from genome assembly GCF_019279795.1 of Protopterus annectens. Taxonomy (NCBI): domain Eukaryota; kingdom Metazoa; phylum Chordata; order Ceratodontiformes; family Protopteridae; genus Protopterus; species Protopterus annectens. The sequence continues at coordinate 483,079,811 of NC_056726.1, read as the reverse complement.
TCCCAGATGTTCCACCCAATCACAGGGATCAGGCAACTGTGGAGATCAACAAGTTGCTCTCAAAAAGAGTCCTCCAGCCCGTGCCAGCAGACGAAATAGGATCCAGAACTTACTCCAGGTTCATTTTAGTCCCAAAACGAACTGGAGACTGGAGGCCTATTTTGGACTTCAGCAGATTAAATGAATCCATGAAAAAGGACAAGTTTCGGATGGTAACACTACAGCCGATACTCCCATTGTTAGGGAAAGACTATTGGATGTGTTCTCTAGATCTCCAAGACGCCTACTACCATATAAAAATGGGCAAGGCGTCAAGGAGGTATCTGTGCTTCTGGCTGGGAGCCAGCCATTATCAGTTTCGTGCTCTGCCCTTTGGTCTCACCACAGCCCCCAGGGTGTTCACCAAATGCATGGCAGTAGTGACAGCTCACCTGAGACGTCAGGGATTCCAGGTGTTTCTATATTTGGACGACTGGCTCCTGACTGTCCCCACCAGGCATCTACTGTTCCAAAACAGGGATATCACCATCCAGCTTTGTGCTCAACTAGGGATCTCCATAAATTGGGAAAAATCTGCATTACTGCCCTCGCAATCTGTGATTTTTATAGGCGCAGAGGTAGACACAGTGGATATGACAGTTCACCTTCCTGCCGAAAGAGCACAAAACCTCATCTCACAAGTTCAGCGACTACTCCCACTTCGGAAGGTCAAAGCAAAGTGGATTCTTCAACTTCTTGGAACGATGGCCTCAACCATTCTGTTAATACCTCTAGCCAGGTTACATATGAAAATCCTCCAATGGCTCCTATTCTCCCAGTGGTCGCTCCAATACCTACCACTGAATCACTCTATTCTTCTGATAGAATCATGCAAAAAGGACCTTCGTTGGTGGATAGCCCCCAACAATCTGTTCACGGGAGCTCCCTTTGTGCCTGCCCAACCCGTTGCCACTGTGACCACGGATGCCTCCCAGGTCGGTGGGGGGCATTATCTGGGCAGGACGGTCCACGGCACATCGCAAGAACACGAGGCCCATCTGCATATCAGCGTTCTGGAGATGAGAGCGGTGCTTCTGGCATTGCAAGCACTTCAGGACCTTCTTCCTCCAGGGATGATTGCGATACAATTGGACAACATGTTGGTTGTGTGGTATATCAACAAACAGGGCGGTACCAGATCTTACCCAATCTGTCGAGAATCCATGCGAGATTGGTAATGGGTGATTTCTTCCCAGCGCTTTCTGGAGGCAACGCACATTCTGGGGACAACCAATGTGATAGCCAACAAGCTGAACCGGGCAATCCTGCTGAACAACGAGTGGTCTCTGAAATGGGAAATAGCCCATATTCTTTTATCCTCACACAAACCATCAACCAGAAGGCTGTATGACAGTAAGTGGAAAAGGTTTTCTTTTTGGGCACAAAAGATGAATGTGGATCCTTACACCGCTCCCGTCCCCGTAATTCTGGAATTCCTTTTGGATCATTTTCATCAGGGATCTGCCGCAGCCACCATCAAAGTAGAATTGGCGGCTATTTCTCATTTTTATTTGGGATCTCCAAATGTTAACCTTATGTCGCATAAGTTATGTAAAACCTTCTTGAGAGGAGCCGCCTTGCTGAGACCACCTTTACAGGAATCTGTGGCTTCTTGGGACTTAAATTTTGTGTTGTCCAAACTAACGTCCCCTCCTTTTGAACCATTTAATTCAGCTTCCTTAAAGTATTTGTCTTGGAAGACTGTGTTTTTGGTAGCTATTACATCAGCCAGACGTGTTTCTGAGCTACATGCTCTGTCTAAAAAACAACCTTATTTAGTTTTTCATAAAGACAGAGATGTTATGTAGTCCAATCTCGCCTAAATTCTTACCCGTGGGTTCAGAGCTGATTGTCGGCTCCGACTTGGCTATACTTTTTAGCTCAAAGTCTTTCTATTGGCTGGGTTAAGATGATATCCCATGCTGCACTGCTGTCTATCCCCAGATCTCATTTGCCGCTCGTGTAGCTTGGACGTGGTCTCGCTCTTGGCTGTGGCTAAGTACCCTTTTTCTTCTTATATCAGAAGTTTTTTGCAAAACAAAAAAGCTTTTTTAATAGCTATTGTGTGTGTTCTTGTCTGTATTGTGGAAAAGTTGTGTTTGTTCTTGATTGTGTATTCTGTGGTATCCCACTAGCTGTTTCCAGCGGGCTAGGCCCCTTGCTTTCCTTGTGTGCTAAAGTTTTCCCATGGACTAAAACCATTTAAATTAGAGGAATTAGTCCTCCCCCCTTGTATTTGTGTCTGAGGATCATTTGAGTTAGAGATCTTTGTGGTGTTCTGTCTGTTGTTTGGCTTGTTCCCGTGCTTGTGACTTTTTTGACCATTGGTCTATTTTTTTCAGTTAGTTACTTGTTGTTGGTTAACTATGTCCAAAGATACTAAGGAGCATAAGCCCTCTGGCTTCAAGAAGTGCTCCAAGTGCAGTTATAAAATGTCCATTACGGATGGACACTCAGTTTATGTGTACTGTCTGGGAGCAATTCATCTCCAGGATTCGTGCAGTTTCTGTCATGCCTTTAGTCCGCATGTTCTTCAGGAAAGGAAGAACAAATTGATTTTGAAGGGACTTCTGAAACCCTCCTTCGAGGAGGGTCTGGAGAGTGCTTCCAGCTCTAAGGCTAAATCTTCAAAAGCAAAAAAAGCGATCTCCGGCTCCATCAGTCTCCTCGGAGCCTCCGGAGAAAATAGCAAAGTCTTCATCGACATCCTCGGCTCCATTGTCCTTGGGGCCGCAAGAAGTGTCAGTGGTTATGGAACCTGCTTCGACTCCAGTTTTCTTTGAGCCTGTTCTGAGCCGGTTGCCTAGCATTAGGCCAGTATCCCCTCCTCGGAGGTTCCCTTCAGAGAGGAGGTCTCGATCTCCTTCCCTATTCTCCAAATCTTCCAGGACTTTATCTGATGTGGACGTCGATAGAGTGGTGCAGAGACTTCGTCAGTCACCGGTACTGGCAAAATTGTTCTCGGCTCCAACCCAGTCGGCTCCGGAGCCGGTCCCTCAACCTCCATTGATACTTCCTCCTCCAAGCACATCTCAGCTTTCGGAGCCGGAATGCTCGGCTCCGTGTGATGTCCGTAGGTCAGTTCCCACAGCCCCTCCTGGCTCATCAGTTCCAACGTCAACTCCGACCCCGTCTGCGCCATCCACGGGGTTCAGAACTCAGGATTCTTTGGTCGGACCCGAGGGCGAGGCTTTGGGACACCTCTTCTTGGCTCCTAGTCTCACTCTCAGCGCTTCGGCGTGGGGAAGCCTGACTTCTGTCTTTGCTCCGGAGGCTGGTCGTTCTTTGGATCCGGGAGGACCAGCCTTCAAGGCCATGCAGAGCACGCTAGCCAGATCGTCAGCAGCATCATACGGGTCAGTCATTCTGTCCGCTACATCACCGGTGCAGGTCTCTGATCGCCATCTATCTCTGGACAGCGGAGCCGCAATGCCTCAGGGTACCCCCACGAGTGGTCCCCATATTTTTGAGGGCCCCTCAGAGTTTTTGCATGAGGAGCCACCCAGAAAGAAAACGTGTAAGAGGAAACACATAGATTCCCAGGATGAGTCTCTCACATCATACACCAACCTCGAGGAATTGGAGGGGTCCCCTAAGTTATTCTCTGAGGATGTTTCTTTCTCTGACATCCTAGAGATTTTGAAGCAAAGAGGTGACTGGCCATCCAAAGCCCCGTCCGAGGAGGAGTCGGTCTTCCTGAAGGCCTTTGGTGCTCAGCCCTCCGCCTCCTGGGTATCTCCACCCTTTGACGAGCTTCTGGATTTGGTTTGTCGATGGGTGTGGGAAACCCCTGACTCTGTGGAACCAGTGCCCAGGAGACCCAATAAATTCTTGTCTGCTCCTCCTGATAAGGAATTTCTGTCCAAGGGAGTTCCTGTGGATGCCATGGTGGTGGCAGCTGCCACCCAGAAGGAATTAGCTGAGACGTCTTCCACCGTCCATCCCCCTAACAAGGAGTCTAGGACTATGGACTGGTACGGGAAGCATACGTTTTCTTCAGCGACCTTTACCTTACGGTCACTGAATTACTTATTAGATTTTACACGGCTCCAGAGAGATCTCCTCAAGGAGCTTGGAGATACTCTCACGGGTAACATTTCTGAGGTGATGACCCAGAAGGTCAATGCTCAGATGTCTACCCTCAGTTCTATTGCAAACTCATCCATGAGGCTAATCTCCTACGCAGCTGAGGGAGCAAGTAGGGCAGCAAGTTCAGGAGTTGCTCTTAGGAGGCAGGCCTGGATGCACCTTTGTCATTTCATGGAGGCCTTCATGTCTTCATTTACCAACTCCCCGTTTGATGGTTCCTCTTTGTTCCGAACCAAGGTGAAAAACACTCTCACTAGGTGCGAGCAGGAGGGAAAAACTCTGTCTGCCGTAGGAGTCCATTTTTCCCTTCCCTCTAGGCCTTATCCCAAGACCCAGAGGGGTGGCAAAATGTGGTTTAAAAAATCACAGATGTTTTTTCCTGGTGCACAAGGTGTGCCCCCCTCCAAAGGCAGGGGAGGGGGTGGTTATTCAGGGAGACGCCGCCCTAGGGCCAGAGGAGGCCCTCGCAACTCGGGAGATCGCGATTCCTTTCGTGATTCTCCCTACCGCCGCTCCTGATGGGAGGCCCGATTGTGCGTTTCCGGACCCAGTCGTGGGTTGAATCTCATTATACCCAGAGGCCTGGCAAGATATCACCCAGGACCAATGGGTTCTACGAATAATTTCTGGAGGATATGTCATTCCCTTCTTGTCAAATCCCCCTCCAGTCAGGAAAATCCCGGATGTTCCACCCAGTCAAAGGGATTGCGCAGCTTCAGAAGTTTCAAAGCTGCTAGGAAAAGGAGCCATCCAACATGTCCCCTCAGAAAGATCGGATTAGGGACTTACTCCAGATTCTTTTTGATGGCAAAAGGACAGGGGACCTGAGACCCATTTTGGATCTCAGCCGATTGAACACCCATGTACAGCCGATTGAACACCCATGTACAAAAGTCCCAGTTCCAAATGGTCACATTGCAGTCTATTCTCCCATTGTTGGGAAAAGAAGAGCGGATGTGCTCCATCGACCTCAAGGATGCTTACTACCACATAAAGATGGACAGTGCATCCAGAAGTCACCTACGCTTCCAGCTGGGAGCCAGTCACTTTCAGTTTCGAGCCCTGCCCTTTGGTCTCACTACAGCCCCCAGGGTGTCTACCAAACGCATGGCAGTGGTGACTGCTCACTTGAGACGTCCGGGATTCCAAGTGTTTCCGTATCTGGACGACTGGCTCCTTACTGCCACCACCAGGCATCTACTACTTCAGACCAGGGACGCTACTATCAGCCTATGTCAACAATTGGGCATCACATTGAACTAGGAAAAATCTGCCTTGTTGCCCTCACAAGCATGTCACTTTTATAGGTGCCGAATTAGACACCGTCCTCATGTGGGCATTTCTACCACAGGAAAGAATCAGAGTCCTACAACAACAGGTTTACGCCTTACTCCCTCTGAGAAGAGAGAAGCCAAGATGGGTCCTCCAATTGTTGGGGACAATGGCTGCTATGATTATGTTAGTCCCTCTGGCAAGGTTACATATGCAGCTCCTTCAGTGGCTACTCTTCGCCCAGTGGTCTCTTCAATGTCTTCCACTTTCTCACCGTATTCTACTCACAGACAGGTGCAAACAGGATCTCAGTTGGTGGCTTCGCACCAACAACCTCAATGCGGGAAAGCCCTTCATTCCTGCGCCCCCCGGTTGCCACGGTGACTACGGATGCCTCCCAGATTGGGGGGGGGGCATTATCTAGGCAGGACAGTCCAAGGCACGTGGCAAGAGCACGAGATGCATCTGCATATCAATGTCCTGGAGATGAGAGCTGTGCTACTAGCATTGCAAGCACTTCAGAGTTTTCTTCCTCTCTGGACTATTGCAGTCCACTCAGACAATATGTCACTGGTGTGGTATCCGAACAAGCAGGGAGGAACCAAGTCTTATCCCCTTTGCAGAGAGGCCATGCGAGTGTGGCAGTGGGCAGTGTCTTCCCAACGTTTTCTGGTGGCAACACACATTCCGGTGAAGTCCAGTGTGATCGCAGACAGGCTAAGCAGAGCTATTCAGATGCCTTGCGAGTGGTCCCTGAACTGTCAAGTTGCGGAGCAGATCTTACGCAGGTGGGGTCAGCCTTGCTGCGACCTTTTTGCCAGCCCCCTCAATGCCAAATGCAGCAGCTACTTCACATTGATCCCCCCTCAGGGGGAGTCACCCAGGGATGCTCTAGTCCACGATTATCCCTCCGGTCTACTGTATGCCTTCCGTCCGGTTCCCTTGCTGTCAAAGGTTATTCAGAAAGCGCAATCCTTGGGAAGCAAAATGATTCTGATTGCCCCACACTGGCCTTGTCAAATTTGGTTCCCCTTTCTCCATCCCTATCTCATGGACGCTCCTTGGATTTTGGACCCACAGCCAGACTTACTGACGCACATGTCAGGGCAGCTCCATCCCTCTCTTCAGACCCTCCGGTGGACAGCCTGGCTACTCCACTTCCATCATTAGTTAGGCTTCATCAATTTTCGCTAGAGGTGGTTCATATTTTATCTTCCTCTCATAAGCCCTCGACCAGGAAAATTTATTACAGCAAATGGAAGAGGTTTTCAATCTGGGTACATGCCAAAAAGATTGACCCTTACACAGCTCCAATTTCGTATGTATTGGAGTTATTGTCTATGCTCTTTAACCAGGGTTCAGCGGCCGCAACTATTAAAGTCTAATTTGCGGCGATTTCTACCTTTCATGTCGCAGACAAACCTAGTCTGATGGCACATAGACTCTGTAAGGCTTTCCTGAAGGGCACTTTGTTACTTCATCCTCCGGTATCGGAACCGGTTATGCCTTGGGACTTAAACTTTGTTCTACAGGGTCTTACTTCACCCCCCTTTGAGCCTGCAGCCACTTACGATTTAAAATTCTTAACTTGGAAGACTGTCTTTTTGGTAGCCATCTCTTCAGCCAGATGCGTTTCGGAGCTTCAAGCTTTATCAATCAAAACCCCCTTATTTGATTTTTCATAAGGACAGGGTTTCTCCCAGACCGAACCCCTCTTTTCTTCCCAAAGTAGCGTCAGTTAGTAACCTTAACGAATCTATTGAATTGCCAGTGTTTTTTCCTCAGTTCTCAAACAAGGCAGAATTCAAATTTCATCAACTGGATGTGCACAGACAATTACGTTTTTATTTGCACAGAACGAAAGACCTCAGAAAATCTGATCAGTTGTTTGTTTCATTTTCGGAAAACAGAATTAGGTCTCCTGTTTCCAAAGTCATGTTGTCCAGGTGGATTTCCAGTTGTATTTCTTTCATTTATACCTCAGGGGGAAAAGATTTCCCATTCTGGGTGAAGGCTCACTCTACTCTCACTTTATCGACATCTACAGCTTTTCAGGCCAGATTGTCTATGGATGATATTTGTGCTGCGGCTACTTGGGCATCTCCTCACACCTTTGTTACTCATTACAAGTTGGATGTGGTATCTAGGGGCAGGTCTTCCTTTGGTTCCACAGTGCTCAGGAGTATTTTCTACTGAGCCTCCCAGGATTTAGGTGCTGGGGATGCTGTCCCACGGGTAGGAATGTAGGCGAGATTGGACTACATAACATCAAGAAGTTATGTACTCACCATAACATTCTTACTTACCCCCCCTCCTTCCCCCGTCCTGGAGGATCTGGAGGTTAGGTCTGGTTTCAGAGCTCCCTTCATTCTTGGTTTGTTTTTCCTTTCCTTAGGTGTTATGTATGGAGAATGAGTGCTGGTGCTCGCAGCAAACTAGATCTGGGGATAGAGAGCAGTGCAGCATGGGATACCATCTTAGCCCAGCCAATAGAAAGACTTAGAGCTAAAAAGTATGGCCGAGTCGGAGCCGACATTCGGCTTCGAACCCACGGGTACGAATGTGAGGCGAGATGGACTACATACATCGAATGTTATGGTGAGTACATAACTTCTTGTTTCTTTACGTACCAACCCTTTGTTTTTCCCAAAGTTTGTTCTTCTGCCACATTGAACCAGTCCATTGAACTTCCAGTCTTCTTTCCCAATCATAGCAATGCAGCAGAATACCATTTTCACCAGCTGGATGTTCACAGACAGCTGTGTTTCTATTTGAAATGGACCAAAGAATTCCGGAAGTCAGACCAGTTGTTGGTTTCCTTTTCTGATTCCAGATTGGGTTGGCCAGTTTCTAAGGTGACATTGTCTAACTGGATTTCGAGTTGCATAGCCTTCATGTACAGCTCGGAGGGCAGACCCTTACCCCACAGGTTCAAAGCTCACTGTACCAGGTCTCTGTCTACCTCTGCAGCCTTCCAAGCCAGGGTACCAATTGATCATATCTGAGCAGCAGCTACGTGGGTTACTCCTCACACCTTTATCACTCATTATAAGTTGGATTTGGCTTCTAGGGGTAGAGCATCCTTTGGCTCCACGGTGCTCAGGAGTATCTTCCAATGAACCACCCAAGAATCAGGTGCTAGGGACGCTGTCCCATATGTAAAAATGAAGGTGAGATTGGACTACCTAACATAAAGAAGTTCTGTACTCCCCATAACATTCCATGTTGGTAGTCATCTCACCCTTCATTTTTACCAACCCTCCCTCCTGCCCCCATCCTGGAAGATCTGGAGGTAATATTATAAATTTCTTGGTTGGCGATCCTTTAGTATTGGTTTGTTGGTCAAGGGTTTCTTTCTATCTGTTTCTATTGCTAGTGAGCAGCAAACAAGATCTGGGAATTGCACTTGTGCACCATGGGATACCTGCTTAGCCACAAGCCAACCAGAAGTCTTCGAGCTTGAAAATCAGCCAAGTCTGCTCCGAACCCATATGTAAAAATAAAGGGTGAGATGGACTACCAACATGGAACATTATGGTGAGTACATAACTTCTTTTTCTTTAATACTTTTTATTATTTTTTTCACAAACTCTTAATCCCCTAAAATATCCCACATTGCCTCATGACTTACTCAATCAAATGCTTTTCCTATGCCACGTGCAAAAAATCTTACATCTTTATTCTCCCTTAAAATACCATCTGTTACTTCTTTTGTTATTACTAACATATCTGATGCTATCCTAGTCACCATTCATCACTCATGGGTCTAGGATCCGACATCTGATCCGAGCCAGCAATACTTAGACAGCAGCTTAGCTCAGGCTTCTCCCCTCCCATAATGCTTTGCTGCCCTCTAACCCCACAGATCTCGTTTTCCGCTGTTAAAGACAGATGCAGATTGCTCAGGTCCTCTGAGATTCCAATTTTCAAAACAGTAGTTCTTCCTTTTGGGTTTTCTCCTTATCCCCTTCTTAGTTCTCTTAGTGTTCATAGTTTCTATAGGTGTTCTGTGTTAACTGAACCATTGCTTTTTCATCCCCTTCCGTTTGTTTGGCTTTTGGCACCTTTTTCAGTGTTGTTGTGGTTAGTATAGTTTGTGTAAAAATTTTTCTTCTGGGAATTTGGTTTTCTTGTCTTCCAGTAGTATAGTTCTAGTTTCTGTGTTTCGTGTTTTTTGGGATGGTCTTTAGTGTTTAGGACTGTGGTCTGGGTTTTTGACTCCTCTGTTGCTTGACCCTTCAGATTTGGGTTTTTTTGGGGGGGCAGTTATGTCAGAGAAGCCTTCAGGGTTTAAAAGGTGCTCCTCATGCAGTCGGAAGATGCCTGTTTCCGACTCACACAAGGAGTGCCTCTACTGCCTTGGTGCCAGCCACCTGGAGATTCTCTTAAAAAGTATGGTTCGGGGGGGGGTTCCCTTGGTCAAGGAGCCTTCGACCAAGTTGGGCCCCTACGACCACAAAAAAAAGGCTACCTCTTCCTCCTCCTCCTCCAGGGAGGTTTTGGGTAAGAAATCTAGGCTGTCGGATCCCAGATCTGACTTCAGCCTTGACGGTGTCTGATCTGAAGACCTCCAGAGAGTCGACACCCAGATCCAAGACCTTCGGATCTGTGGGTCTCAGAGTTGACTCCTGGATACAAGACCTCCAGATCAAGGCCTTCGGATCTGAGTGGGAGCGGGTCTGCCACAGATCCGATCCTGCCAAATCCAAGGGATTCAAGAGCCATGTCCTTGGACCCTTCTGCTTCCTCAGATCCGATACAGTCTGATCCGAGACCCTTGTCAGGTCCTATTGTTATTGAGGACCTTCCCATGGATCCTCTGCGAGGGGACCATTTGTTTATCCCTCCATGAAGGAGCTGTTCCCCGGGACTGCCAGAGAGATTTTTAGGGTCCTGACATGGGTCTACAGCTAGGTCCTCTATTTCCTCCCAATACTCCCGGAGCATCCTTCCTTCCGATATGGACAGGATGATGTGGTCATTTTTAAAAGCTCAAATAGAGTTGGGGCTTCTGGCTTCCCCAGCCCATTGGACTAGTGAGCCTTCTCCTACTTCACAGTTATTTTCTTCTTGTCCAACCCAGCAGGGATTGGACTTAGGGGAGCCAGCCTGCTGCATGGAGGCAGTCTGGGCTTCCGGGACACCCCTTGTCCCTACCCTATATGGGTCCTTGGCCAGTTCTGCCCTCCCTTCCTTGGGGCAGGTGAGGCCACCGGTTTGGGTTGTCACCCCAAAGTCCATGGGGGCGGGTTCAGGTCCAGGTCTTTCGGACCATTCTGTACCTCTCGGTACTTCGGCTCTCGATAGCTCCGGTCCAGCCTTCTGTGGAGGGTGGAGGTCCTGGCAGTGTCTGCTCCTTCCTGTCTTGTGGGTTTGTCCACTGGGAAGGGGGAGGGGGCTTCATCCAGCCCTTCCACTTTCTGTGTGGTGGAAAGATATCTCTCTCTCCCTCTGCTACCAGCGTAGCCTCCCCTGCTCACCAGACACCATCCCAGCCACAGGTTTTGAGCGGACTCTCTCATCCTGCTGCTGGTTAACCTGGTTGATCTAGCCTGCAGGGGGGGGGGGGTTATCCACATCGGGGTCCCAATCTCTTCCGAGTCTTCCCCAGAGGCTCACCCAGAGGAAGTGCATTGGAAGAGGACATGTAAGAGGAGACGTCTTGACTCCCTGATGGAGTCTGTCATGGAGGACATATCAATGAGGGGGTGGGTCCCCTTGGTCACTGCCCAATGTTGTCTCCTTCTGAGACATTCTGGAGATCCTCAAGGCTAAGGGTGGTTGGTCTGCTCAGCTGCTGTCATCGGAGGAAGCTGCGTTTCTAGAAGCTTTTGGAACAGGCCCATCTACCTCTTGGGTGTCCCCTCCAGCTGACCCCTTGATCAATCTCATAGGAAGGAAGGGCATGGAAGGAACCCGATACAGTGGAGCTGGTGCCTAAGAGAGCAGACAAGATTTTGAGTCCCCCTTCTGACAAATCCTTTTGGTCCAAGGCAGTTCCAGTTGATGTGATTGTGGTAGCTGCCACCACCAAGAAAGAGCTGGAGGAACAAAGCTCATCTGTCCATCCCCCCAATAGTGAGTCGAGAGCGATTGACAGATTTGGAAAATGGGTGTTCACATAGGATTCATTCAGCCTGCGAGCTTTAAACTACCCGACACATTTTACTCATCTTCAGAGGGATCTGGTCAAGGAACTTACCACTTCCCTCTCGGAGTTCCATACCTGCGGAGGACTTAAAGACTGTTTCACCCAAGCTTGCCAGTCTCAAGTCCATAGCTAATTCATCCATGAGGCTGATATCCAATGCTGCATAATGTACCTCATGGGCAGTGGGCACATACATCGCCATCAGGTGTCATGCCTAACTTCGCTTTTGCAGGTTTGCGGAGGCCTTTAAGGTGTCATTCACCAATGCTCCTTTCAATGGTTCAACTCTTTGGACCTACTGTAAAGAATACTTTAACCCACAGTGAGCAAAAGAGGAAGACACTGTCAGCTGTAGGGATCAAATTCTCAACCCTCTAAAGGCCCTTTTCCAAGACCCAACAGGGGAGTAAGAAGATCTTGTTTCGTAAATCGCAGTCTTCCGTTCATGAAGCTCAGGAGGACTCCTCTTCCAGGGGACGGGGGAGAGGTTTCAATGGTCAATGCTACCCTAGGGGCAGAGGAGGCCTGCAAAAGCAGGGCTCCAGGGAACCCTTCTCTGAGAAGCCCTTTCAGTGCTCCTGAAGCGCTGCCCAACTGTCCCTCCCTGGAGGCAGTCAGGGTCTGGTTATTTTTGCACCCTTTAGTCTGGGAAAACATCACAACCAATCAGTAGGTGCTAAGAATTATATCCAGGGGCTACAGTATGCCACTTTCTGCCCCCCTCCCCCCCCTCCAAGAAGCAGAATTCTCCCCGACACGCCACTCGGTCAGAGAGAGCCCGTCTAGAAGTGACCAGTCTCATTCTAAAAAGAGCCATCCAAAAGGTTCCCACAGGTCAGAGATGATCTGGAACTTACTCCCACTTCTTTTTGTACCAAAAAACAACAGGGGACCTGCGTCCGATTCTAGACCTCATTAGGTTGAATCTGTCAGTCAAGAAGTCGAAGTTTCGGATGGTCACTGTACAGTCCATTGTGCCTCTTATGCACAAAAGCAACTGGATGTCCTCTGTGGATCTCCAGGATTTGTACTATCATGTCAAAATAGACAGGCAATCCATGAGATTTCTCCACTTTCATATAGGAGCCAATCACTTCCAGGTCAGAGCCCTGCCCTTTGGACTCACCACAGCCCCCCGGGTTTTCACCAAGTGTATGGCAGTGGTGGCAGCTCATCTTAGGCTGCAGGGATTCCAGGTTTTTCCCTACATTGACAATTTTCTCCTCACAGCTCCTACAATTATCTGCTGGTGGAGACCAGACAGTTTCTTCTTCATCTTTTTGATCAGCTCAGAATCACAGTGAATCTTGCCAAGTCGTCTTTGATCCCTTCTCAACAGCTGGAGTTTATTGGTACACAGTTGGACACCATCTCAGAGATTGCAGCTCTCCCGCGCCTACACGTGCTTCTGATGTTCTTCGTGTTTCACTGTTGCAGTCATCACATTTGGGTTATCCCTTGGCCGACCTGAATACCAGAGATTTAGTATTTATGCGTTGGTTGCTATTGCTTGAGGACTGACGTCAGGTTGTCAGTGGTATAAAGGAAGGCATCCAACCCCATTACATCAGTCTTTCTTGCCATGGAGCGTAAAGCAGAATCAGTTTGCACAAGTGCCAGTCGGCCGCTATCTGAGTTTCGTTTTTGAATTGAAGTTGAAGTCTTCGAAAGCTAAGTACCCTGTTGTGGATCCCTTTTTCTTGCACTAACCGATGTCAGGAAAAAGTTAATAATTGTCTCGCCTGTAGAAAGCAAATACCACACTGGGACTTCCACTCTTACTGCGTCACTTGTCTAGGCCCAGACCATGACATCCCTCATTGTCGCTTCTGTGCTTTAACACCAAAACTATTTGTCATTGGGCCCTTATTGTAGCCAGGTATTTCTGTTTACAGTCCTCAAATTCCGATATGGCTTTGGTAAGCCATCCGACAGTACATCTTCAGAAAAAAACGTAAAGATAAAGACAGAGACAGACTGCACAGGACCAGACCTTCCAACGATGCTTCTGGTCGTCAGTCCTCCGGAACTCAGTGAGACACTTTTGCAGCTCCTGATGGCCGCTTCAGTTAATTCGCAGGCCACTACCGAGACCCTTTTGGAGTCCAGAATGCACAGAACTCTTCTTCGTCTTAGGATCCTGTGGTTGTCTCTACCTTGGATGGGTCCGGAGCCACTGTGCAGGCACCGGCTTCCGAGGAAGTCCTTTCCAACACCGAATCCCGACATAAACCGATGCCTTCTTTCACGGCTACCGAGTCCTTAGGCCCAGGGGTCAAACCACACCCAAGAAACCGACTACCCATTCTCAGGCACCTGCTCCCTTGCCTCAGTCTCAAATGCTTAAAATGGCAGAAGACCTTATCGTGCTGATTAGGGGAAGCCAAGCCATTCCCTCGAAAAGGAAAAGAGATCTCTCTCCAGTAGTTTTATCTGAACAAGAGTCAGATGAATCAGATGCATCTGACTATGAAAACGTACAGCCCCCTCTCCACATATGAGGATTCTGATGCAGAGGAATCCATTCCTTCAGCCTCTCCCCCCAAGAGGATTTTTCCTTTGGGGAAACCCAGCGTACCTTAAGGGAGCATTTCCAGTGGGAGAGTCAAGACTACCCACAGTCAAAAAGAGACTCAGGCAGTTCCTGGACCTTCCACAACACAGGCCCTTAGCCATCACCTCAGTCCTAGATGTGGTGGATGATGTCTTCCTTGAATCCAGCTTGACTCTAGACATCTTCCCTCCAGCTCCCAGAAAACCAGACCGGTATTACAGAGTCTCTGACTCTCACAAATATCTTTTTAAAAATCCAACAGCTGACCCTGAGGTCATTACTCAAGGGATTAAAGCAACCTCAGCTAAGAATCCCACCCCCTCAGACAGGGCACTGGACAGATGGGGTAAAAAAGTATACACCTCAGCTACTCTTGCTATCAGGGCACTAAATTCAGTTCCATATCCTTAAGTATCAGCTGCATACCATGGAACTCCTTAAACAAAAAATTTCTTCCTTTCCTGCATGGGCAGAATCTAAAGATTTACAGGAATTAATGCACTCTGCTGCTCAAGTAACTAAACACACTTTGCACTGTGGTTTTGATGCCCTAGAAGCTTCTTGCAGGACAGTAGTCCCCGGATCTGTCATTAGAAGACATGCATGGCTTAAGGAACAACCCCTGCCAGACCATGTCAAATCAAATTGTTGGATGCACCGTTGCCCAAAGATAACTTATTTGGCACTAAAGCAGAAGAGGTCTTAAAAAAGATGGAAGAAAAAGCAACATCTATGCAGACTGTTAAAGATTTCTTACAAGTCCAGCTCCCTAGGTTTAGAAGGCATTTCCCTCCAAGCACTGGTCCTTTCCTGCTCCGAGTAGACAGGGCCAGCCTAGGCCCCGTGGAAACAGACCCCCCCCCCCCGAGACAGCAGCCCCAGGGGTTGCAGAGATCTAAGCAGTGGACTACCTCCACTTCAAAACCAAGGAGTTCTAAGCCACCCCCTTATGGTAAGAACTCAGTGACTCGCCCCTTCCCAACCTCGCCTCTGCCCACCTTCACATACCCCTAGGAGAAAAACTCTCCTTTCACTCAAGCACCTGGGCCACCATTACCAAGGACCAATGGGTTCTGAACATTGTGTCTCAGGGGTGCAAATTCTCCTTCCACACCCTTCCAACCCCAAAAGGGTTTCCAGATCTACCATCAAATCAGTGGGTAGAGGCTCAAAAGCAAATCCATTCCCGGCTCAACTTGGGGGCAGTAGAGCACGTTCCTGCAGAGCAGATAGGGCAAGGCTTCTACTCCAGACTTTTTCTAGTGCTCAGAAAAGAGGGTACCTGGCGCCCCATCCTTGATCTATCCATTTAAAACACCCTTCTGATGATCCCAAAATTCAAAATGCTCACCCTTCAGCAGCTGCTACCCATGCTCTCCAAGGACGCCTTGCTAGCCACCCTGGACCTAAAAGAGGCCCACCTCCACATTCCTATCAGGGAGTCCTGCAGAAAATATCTCCGCTTCAGGACAGGATCTCAACACTTTCAGTTCTCTGCGCTTCACTTTGACTTATCTACTGCTCCCAGAGTTTTTACAAAATGCCTGGCTCCGGCCATTGACTTTTGCAGACAAAGAAATATTCTAATTTACCCCTACTTAGACGACTGCCTTATTCAGGCAGGCAGCCAGGAAAAGCTGCTCAAACACCTGGCCTTTGTAAAGGACCTGCTAACCTCCCTAGGGTACACAATCAACGAAAAGAAATCCAAACAGATACCCACCAAAAGGATAATCTTCCCGGGAGCAAGTCTGGACACAGCATCCCAGATGGCATGCCTTACACCAGAAAAACAAATTTTCTTATCTTACTTTGTATTAGTTTAAAGACATATCTAAAATACATATATAGCATATATATGTATCTCATGTATTTTACTTCTGTAGATATATACTGTTATTGAAGTTTGGAGCTTATCTCCCCGGGCCTCTACTGAAAATGGACATATATCCAGCTAGACTAGCCCGGTCAACAAATGTAAAATAAAATAAAATAAAAATAAATAAATAAATAATATATGGATTTTTAATAGTAGAAATATATCATATACAACTGTATTTGTATGCTGAGAAAGTTTATGTTGAGTAAGTTCATAATGATGTTGAACATTAATGAGTTGGATTATCATTGGCTAATTAGATAATTGCTAATATGTCATAAGGTTTAAAACTGATGCAATGTGCGTTTTAAATTGTCTGATGAAGGCTAGTATTACATAGCCGAAAGCGCTTACTATTTTACTATTTTACAATAAAGCTTTGGATTTTAATCAACGGTGGTCCGGCACTTGTTATTGTGCTAATGGATTTTTTGTTCAACAGTTTGTCGATATTTGTGGAGTTTCAACAAATTTTCTTATCAACTTGCTTCTCTCAACTGGCCACCAGGCCCTAGCTTTCTGCAAGGAAAATCCTGCAAGCCCTCTGGTTCATAGCCTTTTGCATACTCCTCATTCCATATGCCAGACTGCATATGAGGAAACTTCAGTGGTTCCTAAAGAGCCTGTGGTGTCAACACTCTCAAGATCTGGAAACTCTTCTGCCTATTATTCCTTGCCTGAGGAAGGAATTTCTTTGGTGGGCAACAGCCTGCTCCCACAACAAGGGACTGCCCTTCTCCCCACACCCCGCCACCCAGACCCTCACCACAGACTACGCTTGGGGTGCACACCTGGACGGCAGGTGCATACAGGGCCAATGGTACCCCCAGCAACTCCCCCTGCACATCAAAAAGAGATGATGGCTGTGCAGCAGGCCTTGATAGCTTTCAAACCCCTTCTCTATCCAGGGGTTCTCCTGGTCAAAACAGACAACACCACTGTGATTTGGTACATCAACAAGCAGGGAGGGACTCACTCCTATGCTGTGCAGGCTGGCCATGACCCTTTGGTTCACAGCCTCTTCCATGCAAATACACCTGTTAGCACAGTACCTGCCTGGCTCTTTCAACTCCCTGGCAGACAAATTCAGCAGAAAGCTCTTGGGCCCCCACGAATGGCAGCGCAACAGAAACACCTTCTTCCTAATAACTCTGAAATGGGGAACCCCGGAGGTCGACCTCTTTGCCTCCCACACAAACCATCAGCTCAGCAAATTCTGCTCTAAGAAGCATCACTGCATGGCTTGGAAAGTGGATGCCCTGTCCTTCCCCTAGGTAAACCTCTCTGTCTATGCCTTTCCTCCCCTACCACTCATTCCCAGGGTACTGCTCAAAATAAGGGAGGAAAAACCAAGGACCATTCTTATAGCTCTAGACTGGCCCAGACAGCACTGGTACCCCTTGCTGCACACCCTGTCCCCACTGCCTCCATGGAATCTTTCTCAGATTACAAATGTCATAACCCAGAGAGAATGGGAATTCATACACCCCAATTGCAGACACTCAATTTGGCAGCTTGGCTTATACCCTAATCTCTGACCAATCTCTCATACTCAGTAAACAAGTTCTGGATGTTATCCGAGAGGCCAGATGCCCTAGCACCAGAAAGTCTTGTGCAGATAAATGGAAAAGGTTATGCACCTGGATCCAGGCTAAGGGGGCCAATACGTCACAGTCCTCCATCCCTCTCATCCTGGAATACTTAGCTGACCTACTACACAGTGATCTCTCTTTCTCCTCTATAAAAATTTCATGCTTCTGCTATTTCTGCTCATTTTCCTGCTGAGCAGCCTCTTTTTTCACACCCTCTGATTAACCAGTTCCTCAGAGAGGCTAGCAACTTAAGGCCCCCCCAGAAGGGCACCAACACCAGCTTGGGACCTCAACTTTGTCTTGGAAAAGCTCATCCTACCCCCTTTCGAACCAGCTTCTTCTGCAGAGCTAAAATTTATCTCCTGGAAGACAGTCTTCCTCCTAGCCATCACTTCAGCCAGAAGAGTCTCTGAGATGCAAGCACTCATGGCTGTGGAACCCTTCATCATCCTCCATGCAGACAGAGTATCCCTCAGAACTAATCCATCCTTCATGCCCAAGGTGGTATCCAGTGTGGCTCTCAACCAATCCATCCATTTACCCACCTTCTTTCCTAACCGTCAAAACAAGGGGGAAAGGATTCTGCACTCTCTAGATGTGCACAGACAGCTCAGATACTATCTGGACAGGACTAAACCCTTCAAAATGTCTGATCAATTGCTGGTATGGTTTGCTTCAGGGGCAGAAGGCAAAGCCATCTCCAAGCAAACCATTTCTAAATTCCATTTCTTGGAATTACAGTCAGCATTAGTTCTTATTTGCCAGTTATACTGAGTATCAGGGTGCCTAAAGGATGGTGACTCCTCCACAAACTGGCAAAATGTGCAACTTGCACATCTCTTGGTACCAAGCCCTCTCTTATCAAGAAGTTCTTTATTTCTTGGATAACAGAGCTTCTGTTTAAGTGTTTGTTTACTCTTATAAACAAATTTCAGTTGACTATCAACTAGGATGTGCCAATTGCATCGTACAATCTCCCTAATGCCCCCAACATCTAGTGTATGCGACAAGTTCAGCCTCTTGAACCTGGTCAATTTCTTTGAAACAGTCACCAAGGCCATTGATGGCGAAGGTAGTCCACACAGCCTACCTGGACCTCGCAAAAGCCTTCGACACAATACCCCACTCGGGCATCATAGATAAGCTCTCCAGCGTAAATATAAACCCCTATGCCATAAGATGGGTTGCAAACCGGCTCAAGGACAGAACCCACATAGTCAGAATTGCTGGAGCCATGTCAGACTCTAAACCAGTTACAAGTGGCTTCCCACAAGGCTCCGTCTTGGGACCTCTCTTGTTCGGTATATATTTTTCTGAGGTTCAGGCTAACACGGGAGGACTGTGGCTGACCAAGTTTGCAGATGACTGCAAACTGGGCGCCATAATTGACTCTCCAGCTGACACAAGCATCCTCCAAAAGGGTCTCATAGAGACAGATAACTGGTGCCAGAGCCATGGCCTAAAGCTAAACTCTAAAAAGTGTATAGTCATACCCTTTGGCAAAAACAAAGTGCCCACAAATTACCACATAGGCGGGAATCCATTAAGTACGGAAGAAGTAATTAGGGACCTGGGGACCCAAGTTGATAGTAATCTCTCCTTTGACAACCACATTGCCAAAGTGGTTAGAAAGACCTTCTATATAGCCCACCTTATCATGAAAGGATTCACATCTAGATCGAAGGAGGTCATTGTGCCCCTTTATTCATCCCTCATCAGGCCCATAATTGAATACAATACCCCATTTGGGATGTACCTTACCCGACACCTGCAGCAACTATAAAGACCCCAAAAGTACCTCACAAAGAGGATCAAGGGACTCCAACAGATGCCATATGCTGCTCGGTTAATGAAATCCAGCTCTACTCAGTTGCATACCGCCTACTTAGAGGCGATCTATGCCTGACGTATAAAGCCATGCTCCACCTCAGAAAATCCATATCCCTTAGAGCTACTCGCTCGAGGGACTTGAACCTCAGCACAGAAATAAATAGGACATGCTGGAGGGACAGATTCATAACCTAGAGGCTCCCTTCGCTCTGGAATAGAATCCCGGTCCATGTTAGGCAGAGCCCCTCACTGACTCTCTTCAAGAAGAATCTTGACGAATGGATGGGAGATCGTAGGTTTACCCCGGGGATTACTTCTGTGTCACTACTAGACAGAGGCACAGTAAACTAACCTTAAAAAGGGCACAGTAAAATCAGTTCAGATGGGGGCGAAAGCCAAACACACACTGGCTAGACTTGTAAATGCCTTAGGGCAGATAGCCTAGTATGAACCTATGAAGTCTGGATAAACTATCACACCTGCTTTTCTGTAGTCTAATAGTGGGGAATTTAGAAAAGTAGGGTTTTACCTTGTTAAAGTCATAAGTAAGTAACATTAAGAATTTACCTTATATGCCTCTAGTTAGGAACCACACTTTAGGATGTGCAAACAGAAATTTTATTCTTACAGCCCTGGGAGTTAGTCTTCATAATTTTTGATAAAGCGTTCTCACTTTACATACAAAAACTGTAATTTTATACATTGTCTTATCAAACTGCTCATGCAATTTCATAACGTTATAATGACTGTGTCCTATAGAAAGCTTTGCAAATGTCCTCATCCCTCGTGATTTTTGCCTTAGACTTCACGTGAACTCCTTCCTATACATGATTTACCTGCTTCCAAAGGGTCTTGTTTTTGATCTTGGCTGTTTCAAACCTCCTCTAGCAACAATGCATTCTTAGCCTGGAGGAGTCAGGCTAACAAATTCCTTTTTGTAATAACTACATGCCTCACTTTATGCAACATGTACTATTCTGTCTTATTACATACTAAAAGAATGCAGTTTAAAAGACAGCAATACTGTAGCTTATGAAGCTGTATTTTTTCCAGCCCTGCATACAAATATTTGCTTTTTAACAATCATATTATAGCATTATTAATGAACTGAAATTAATATACATTTTAATAAGCTGAGCTTGTCCCGTAACAGTTTTCTCCCTCTGACACTATTAGTGTCATACCATACATATAATTATATTTTTCTTTTTCTTAACTTGATAAAATACGCCTCAGCGTCATAGTAGTCATTATCATTTTTTGTCAAAATAGAACTGTTATTGATTTGTGCATGCAGTGGCATTTTATGTACAAGTGAGGTTAAACATCGTGTAATCGCAGCCTTTAGAATAGAAAATGCTAAAATTATTACAAATATAATAAAAAGTACCATGACAATACCCTGGATTATGCTAGTTCCCAGGTTACCAAAAATACTGTCTAACCATCCAAAAAGTGTCCAGTTTTTGGATGTGCTTTCTAACTCTTTGGCCCTTTGTTTCATGAAGTTTGCCAGTTTTTTTTGTTTTTCATGATAGTCACTAATATATGAACAGCAACGGCTTCCTATGAGAGCGCATGACCCCCCTTTTGCAGCAAGTGCCATTTGATTCTGTAACACCACAGTTTGCATTTTAGTAATTTTTCGATTTGCCATTCTGATGTGATGTCAATTTTTGTTGGCCACCACCTGTAGAATTTGAGCAAGCTTAGTGATTTCAAGCATTGTCCTTTGCACTCCATACCCAGGATTAAAGACTGAAAGTATGTGCTCTGCCCTGTGGATTGCTTGCTTATTTCTCAGTCTACCTGCTGGTGGATGTTCGAAGTGTTGAATAGCAGGAGTAATATAGCCTACAAAGCAACATCCAGACCAGTTTGTAAACAATTAGGGGTAGGCACAATTACCACAGATGTAATAATGGTCACTTATCATGCTTATGCCACACCGCCAGTCATAGCTTTTTAAGTGCAAAGAGTCTAACACACTTTCATGCCTGGTAGTATTACATTTGCTTTTTCCTATTGGTACAGTCCCATTTTTGGCATAACGTGTCTCCATGATGTGTGTTTGCAAGTTGAAGAAACATTAGTTACATTACGCCAGGTTAAGCTGATGTCATTAAGATCCTTTTCAAATGACACCTGTGATGCAGGGATGGAAATCATAGGAATTCCTGCCTTGGAATGATGAGGTATATGTGAACATATCCAGCAGTTTGTTTTGTTTAGATTTCTGGCATATTGCCGAAGGACCAGCAAGAAACTGTTTTCTCTCGACCAGTTTATAGAAGGGAACAGCAGCAGAAACAAAGCAAAAGTACCTGTTGTCACTGGATTCATTATGGACTGCTACTGAAGTTGACCTTTTCACTGGGCAGATGATTTATCTGTCACACCTGGATCTCCCTCTGTTGGCTGCGATGATTCGTCTGGGGTCCATACACGACAGGTCTTCTTGCAATGAGACGAATGGATTCACGTTGGTAGTCCTGCACAGCGAACTGCAGTTAAAGTGGTGAGGAGGACCTGGAAAGGACTCTTTTACATTGGGCTCAGGCAGTTTTTCCTCTGAAAAGTTTTCACTTATACCCAGTCACCTGGTTGTATTTGTTGACAGGGTTGGTCAGGAGGCTTTGGTAATGCTGCTCTTACTGTTCGATGATATTGCTGCAAAATTTTCAGGAGTCGCCTACAGTAAGAAATCATAGCATCATCTGACAAAGTTAAATCGGCATTTCCCACTGGAGGGGTAGTTGGAAGGGCCAATGGTCTCCCCATTAATATCTCATATGGACTCAATTTCCTGGTGGCATTCATTGAGGCCCTCGTACTCATTAATGCTAAGGGAAGGGCTTCGGGCCACTTCAACTGGGTTTCAGCACAAATCTTTGAAATTTTATTTTTAAGGGTCCTATTTACCCTTTTCACTAATCCAGATGACTGGGGATGGTTGGGACAGTGAAGACTCAATATTAAAAGCTTTACATAACTCTTTAAACAGATTATTATTAAAATGAGTTTCCTGATTACTGTTAACAATGCTGGGTATACTGAATTTCGGTATATAATCAGATAACAATTTTTTAATAACTGTGCCTGCATCAGCTTTGCGACATGGGTAAGCTTTCACCCATGCTGAGAACATGCACACTACCACCAAAATAAATTGTAACTTATTAGTCTTTGGTATCTGGATGAAATCCAGCTGTATATTAACAAAAGTTCCCCAGGGTGGAGGTAAACATGCAGATTTGCTGTTGGCATGTTTGCTTATGTTATATTCCAAACAAATATTACAATTATGTACATACAGAAGTATCAAAGAGGAGACATGAGGGGTATACCAACTTTGGGTAATTTGATTAAATAAAGTTGTCTTACCTGTATGGGCTGGTGGTAGCAAAGAGGCAGGCGCCACCAGTTGGCCGTCTGGATGTCGCCATATGCCATCAGAGGATTTTCTACATCCATTCTTGAGCCACCTCAGAACTTCTCCCTGTGATGCTTCAGCTTGAAAGGCTGACAATTTTGCAAAATCAAACGCATCATTACTGTTGTAGTTTGTTGCTGTCAACATACAAAGATGTTTGCAACAATTTACTACTACTTGTTTAGCAGCTTGGTCTGCTAAGTTGTTAGCTTTTGTAACAATGTTTAACCCCTTTTGATGTGCACAACATTTGATTACAGACAGCTTTTTAGGTAACAAAAGTGCATCTAACAATGATTTTATATACCCTGAATTTTTAATTTGATTTCCTGAAGAGGTTAAAAACCCTCTCTTTCCCTCCAAAGTTGCCCAGAGTCATGTACCACCCCGAAAGCATAACGGCTGTCTGTACAAATATTGGCCACTTTGTCTTTGGCTAACTCACAGGCTTTTTGCAAAGCCACTAGCTCAGCTATTTGAGCAGAGTGAACACCCTCTAATCTTTGTTGCAACAATATTGTTTCTTCGGTGCAGACTGCTATTCCCAAGATTAACTTTCCTGTTTCATCTCTTACGCATGAGCCATCTACAAACAGATGCATGTCAGCATTGGGTATAGGAGTGTCCTTTAAGTCCTCTCTAGGAGAAAGCAAATAGTTAGACACACACAGTCATGCTCTTTACCATCCTCAGCACTAGGCAACAGAGATGCAGGATTTAGAACAGGACAGCCGATCAGAGAAATAGATGGATTAAAAAGAAGTGTAAGTTCAGAGTGATGGATCGCTACTGTAAGATCCTACTCTGAGATATTAAATGACCAAGATATAACGTACCTGAGGTAACCATGGCTGTATTTTTTTTTTGTTGACACTTTGTGTCCTTTTCCTGCAAGGATAGTCAGAAGATGCAAGGTATTCTGTTAACATTGCTGAAAGGAATTTGGTGCTATCAGTAAATCATTTACATATTGTACTAACACAGCCCCACTCGGAAATGTCACATTTTCCAAATCTTTTTTAGAATTTGAGAAAATAATGAAGGAGATTCAGTATATCCTTCGGTCTGCCGTGTCCATGTATATTGCTGTCCCTGATAAAAGCAAACAGAAACTGACTGTCAGGGTGAATTGGTATAGAAAAGAATGCTGAACATAAATCTGTCACAGAAAAGTAATTAGCTGTAGGTGGTATGGAACTCAGTACTGTTGCTGGATTTGGAACAACAGGAAAAGTTGGTAGTACTGCATTACTTACAGTCCTTAAGTCTTGTACAAATCTGTAAGTATCCTCTTCTGGCTTTCCCACTGGAAAAATAGGAGTATTACAGGGCTTTTAGCTAGTATTATTATTCCTTGATGTATTAGAGACTGAATTACAGGTTCGATTCTCTGCTCTGCTTTTGGCTTTAGTGGATATTGTGGAACTCTGGGGAGAGGTTTTGATCGATTTAATTTTATTTTTACTGGTTCAGCTGATTTTAGTATACCTACTTCATTTGCATGCTTAACCCACAAGTTGGCAGGTACCTGCTGTAGTAACTCTTCATCTGTCTGTATGCTTCCAGCAGGCTGTTCAGCTTCTGCTAAAACTGCCAATACTTCCCCCTCCGATTCTGTTGGAACATTTAGATATGCCCCTTCTGGGGTACAGTAAATAGTACAACCCAGCTTACATAACAAATCTCTTCCTAGTAGGTTTAATCGGACGTAAAGAAATGGGGATGGGTTCTGAAACAGGATACATAACTGTAGTCTTTGTTACTCCAACTGCCTTTACTTTGTTTTTATACTGGTATTTAACTGTCTGAAGTAACTTTTAATAAGACCTAGTGTTGCCAGTTTTACCAAGAACAGAATTGGCTTTGCATTTATTTTTACTTTAACATAGCGTCTTTTTTTTTTTTTTTTTTTCGTTCAAAAGACATGCGTGAATGGGCGTCGGGCTGACACCTCGACACCGTAAAAATCTAATGCCGATCATTAGTGGACTGGAATTCCACTCTGGCGACCCTTAACCGGGAAAAGCTGAAAGAAGAAGTGGCAGCAAAGGGATTAAGATTTATTTTTGTTTTATTACCCTGCCATAGTCAGTACAGTAATTTGAAGCACTTAGTATGGACTTTGTCTTTTTTCTGCCAGTCTATAAGCACTTGTTTTATTTGATTTTTGTACAGGGTTTGCAAACCCTGCATGAAGGCAGCTGCAATCGCTGGTTTAGCTTGTTCATTTGGATCTGGCATTTCTAAATGTTTAGCAGCACTGCTTTAAAATGACTCAAATAATCTGCAGGGGCTTTCTCTTTATTTTGCCTTCATTCCTGACACACTTTTGTAATTTACCAGTGCTATCCTTTTATTTATTAGTGCATTTCCTGTAGGAATAAAATTTATTTTAGCCTTTTCAAGTAACTGTTCTTATTTCATTGGAGTAACTTTTCAAAGCATCTGGTTTAAATTTGTCAAAGTAGGGTTGTAATAATTTTTTTTTCTCGATTCCTCCTTAAACCTTTATGGATGTTTTTTTCTCCTCTTTCAGTTAGATAACATTTAGACATAGTATGCAAATCAGCATTAGCCCCCCTCCCCCCATTTTTTTTTAAAGTTGCCAGAAAAATCTTTTGCAGAGGCAATAGCCTCCTTTCCTACCCTATCATGTGAGCACTTGTGATGAGCCACAGGAGTGTCAAACACTAGTGCTCCTGTTGGAAAGATAGAAGCCTGTTGAGTATGATAGGAAGAAGGAAGGAAAAAAAACTTTTTAACTGCAGATGCTGTTCTAAAGATGAGAGCTAACAGCAGAACTAAGTTGAGATGTAACAGTACCATGCTGACCTTGTATTCAAAAAAAATGCAGAGGTCTGAGAAACAGCAGAATCTTGTACGGATACATATGGGGGTGGGGTGCAGTAGCTACTGGAGGATTATTATCCTCTTTAACGTTTCTGCTTTTTGGCCATTTTCAGTTTGCTCCAAACCTGCTAAGACAGGATAAAGGGATCCCTTTTTATGGTCTGTACTGCTTTTTTAACCTCTTTTTCTTGTTGCAACAATTTCTTATTAACATCCTGCAACCCTCTTAATGCTGACTCCTTTTCCCATGTAAGTGCTTCACTGTACCAAGAATAAAATGCTGTCATTTGTTCCCCACTTACTTTGCTTTTTTTTCTTCCAAAATGCCTTTCAATGTCAGCAATTTAGTCTTATCATAAGTTCCATTTAATGGAAATACCCCACCAGCACACTTCTTAGTAAGTTGAAACCAGTCATGCAAATATTTACAACTTTCCTTTTCATAGTTAAAATACATAAAATATGCAGATGTTTCCTTTTCAGGGATTTGATCTGAATTGCTTATCTTTGCTCCCATTCTTCTTATTTTATAGATCACTAATAAAAATGTTAGGCTTACCTTCCAACTCCTGGATTTTGGCAATTCCGAAGACAAAAAATAACTGTAGTAATCCACACACCATACAGGGAGGGAAAGGTAGGAAGTCTGTCGGCGTGCAGCAACAGAGGAGAGGTTTCGATCAGCCTTTTTCCACAGCACCCCTTGCTTTTGTCCCTGCGTGAGCTCAAAAGTTACAGCTCCAGCATTGCGGTCGGGATAACGGGACGGATAGGTACTGTGTCCAGAACTGACCACTCTTTCTGACCCTCTGAGGGCACTTTTACACAATCACCCTAAGTCCCAGCGTGCTTTTGGGCTCATGAATTTATTTTAACAACGCATACCTCTACGTCCTATCATGCGGTAGGCTCATGAATTTGTTTTAACAGTATATAGTCTACGTCCCAATCATGCTATGAGCTCATGAACTTGTATAGTCTACGTCCCAATCATGCAGTGGGCTCATGAACTTGTTTTAACTTTACAGTCTACGTCCCAATCATGCGGTGGGCTCATGAACTTGTTTTAACTTTACAGTCTACGTCCCAATCATGCGGTGGGCTCATGAACTTGTTTTAACTTTACTTTTAGGTTTTAACGTTTTCTTTTCTTTCTCTCATACATTGACAGAATAAAAACATCTCTCATACTTCTTACCTTTCAATCCTCGGGGTAGCGCCCTCAAAACAAGGCACCTCCTTGTGTTAATTTGTCTTTTACTATATGTGCACATACATTTACTATACTCATTTACTATGGGGTCCTCCCACTATTACTTGTATATCTTACAACCACTCAGTCAAACAAAAACACAGTCATGCACTTATACTACAAGCACAGTTATGCACTTATTCTAAAAACACAGTCATTCACTTATTCTACATTTTGCTAAAATTGTCTAAAAGAGAGAAAGAAAAAAAACACAAATAGGTTCATAGGTTGGTACTGAGCTATCTGCCCGAAGACATATATTAGCCCAGTCACGTTGTGTGGTATTCACCGCCCCTTTAGTAGTTCCCTAGACCCTTGTACTAGCAGCTAGTACCCTTGGCCCCCATCTAGTAGTGCTGTTGGTGTGATCCCCAGTGTGAACTTTCTGTTACCCATCCACTCATCAAGGTTCCTCTTGAAGAGTGATAGTGAGGGGCTCTGTCTTATGTAGATCGGGACCCTGTTCCATAGTAAGGGAAGTCTCTGCGAAGGGAATCTATCCCTCCAGCATGTTCTATTCATTGTTGTGTTGAGGTTTATATCCCTAGAGCGTGTAGCTTGAGTAGATTTGGTTTTGCTAAGATGGAGCATGTTCAACAATTCTGGGTTGGACATGGCTGTGTACGTTAGACTGAGATCGCCTCCGTGAAAGCGGTATGCAACAGAGAACAGTCTTAGCTTTTTCAATCGTGCTGCATAGGGCAACTGTTTGAGGCCAGTAATTCTCTTGGTTAGGTACCTCTGTGGTCTCTCCAGCTGCTGGAGATGTCTAGCCAGGTACATTCCAATTGGTGCATTGTACTCAATAATGGGTACAGCCTTTTCCCTTACAAAACAATTTCCCTGCCAAGGCTCGTATGTTTGCGCACCCTGAATAGCTGCACATCTGAGTCTCTGACTATTCCATACAAAGCAGTGTGGAATTCACAGAAAATATGTGATGGGCCCTATTCCAGGACTGCCCTGCAGCAATACCAAAGTTCAGATCCGAGTCACGGCACCAAATTGTTAAAGTCATAAGTAAATAACATTAAGAATTTAGCTTATATGGCTCTAGTTAGGAATGACACTTCAGGATGTGCAAACAGAAATTTTATTCTTACAGTGCTGGGAGTTAGTCTTCATAATTTTTGATGAAGCTTTCTCACTTTGCATACAAAAACTGTAATTTTATACATTGTCTTATCAAACTGCTCACGCAGTTTCATGACGTTATAATGACTGTGTCCTATAGAAAACTTTGCAAATGTCCTCATCCCTCGTGATTTTTTGCCTTAGACTTCACGTGAACACCTTCCTATACATGATTTACCTGCTTCCAAAGGGTCTTGTTTTTGACCTTGGATGTTTCAAACCTGCTCTAGCAACAATGTACTCCTAGCCTGGAGGAGTCAGGCTAACAAATTCCTTTTTGTAATAACTACATGCCTCGTTTTATGCAACACGTACTATTCTGTCTTATTACATACTAAAAGAATGCAGTTTAAAAGACAGCAGTACTGTAGCTTATGAAGCTGTATTTTTTCCAGCCCTGCATACAAATTATATTTGCTTTTTAACAATCATATTATAGCAGTATTAATAAACTTAAATTAATATACATTTTAATAAGCTGATCTTGTCCGATAACAGCCCTTTTAGATCTCTCCTTCTCTGTGTCCATACATGCTCTATCCACTTCATTCTTTCTATAACCTCTCCCTAAAAATTCTTTGGTGAGATTACCTAAGCTAGAGATAGTCATTATCCTCATATGATAAATGTGAGACATGTAAGGTCTGTCCCTTCACAACACTGGAAAAGACATGTTGTGGATGCATGCTGCCCCTGTGTAAAAATGAGGGGCAATAACATTCTTTCCTGTGCATCCTGGTGGTTAAACCTCCTATTCTATCACATAGAATTTCCACATCCAGGAAATCTACCCTGGTATGGGAATAGTTGTAAGTAAACATCAAGAACTCACAGCTCTTATACAAACCATTCAGGAACTCAACCAGTTCTCTTTTCTCTTTGGTCCATACCAAAAAGAGGTCATTGACAAAACACTGATAAAAACCCACTCCATCAGAACTTTTATTCAAGATGTTCCAGTGCTCCCACTCAGCCATAACTAGATTCGCATAACCATTGGCACAGCTGGTCCCCATTGCCACTCCAGCTGTCTGCCAATAGTACAACCCAACAAATACATTGTGCGTAAGCACTATTTCGAGCAAAAAACATAATAAATCAATGCATTGTTCACTAAAACAACTACTCCTGGATAAATATGATTTAACCATAGCTAACCCCTCTTGATTCAGAATAGAGATGAAGAGGGATTCCATATCCAGTGTAACTAAGAATATATCCTTGCAGACTAGAGTTTCCACAGCTCTGCAAAGATCCCCTAAGAAATGTTCAGTGTCTCTCAGCACTACTTGACATTCTCCCAGTGCTGTTCTAAGTTGCTTATCCACATAAATTGAAATCGGTTCAGTCAACCATCCTGCACCTGACACAGTTGGTCTAAAACTAGGGTGGGTGGGATTCTTGTGAGTTTTAGAGAGGCTTGAGAGTTCTTAATATGCCCACTTATGGAAACGCGTATCTAAGGCTGCTAGCACAATGGCAGAGGATTAACCTGGATACGAGCTGGGCATATATACAGTTATTAATAGACTTTTTCTCACCAATGGAGGTTGAGTTGAGTGGGAAAATTAATCAATGTCCAGATGTTCTGGCATCGTTAATGGGCAGTGAATCAACAGATATCTTTGTGAATTAACTTATTGACAAAGTGCTTGCCTATGAGTGAAGGCTTATACAGTTGAAAAAGAAGAAACTCTCTAGGGATATAATGGACTTTAGAAATCAGCATGTCTTTACACAGTCCAAAACCAGTGAATGGAACCAGCTCACTGAACGAAGGGAGGACCTGCCAGAAGCCAATATTCTATTGAATTCACAGGCACATGAGCTAGTGACATCACCTCTGCAGTCTATGTCCACTCTGGTTGCTGAACTGTTTCAGGCGGTCAATATCCTTAACAACTCCATTGATGCTATGGAGTCGGCACCTGTCGTAAGAAGGAA